>NC_140387.1:577500-662500 GCF_054491055.1 Hypomesus nipponensis | reverse complement strand
CTGTAGATTCCTGCTCCTCCACACCAACAAACAGTAGACATGACAGGGGAAGAGGAGGAGGAGGGTGGAGGGAGGAAGAGGAGAGGCTGGGAAAGGAGGTAAGGAGTACAAGAAGAGAGAAGGGGGGCGGGAGAGGGGAAGAGGAGAGTAAAGAGAGGAGAGGAGGAGGAGAACTGGACCCTGCAGCCTGCAGCAGCTTCAGGGTTCAGAGGGCACCCTTTACAGAGAGCTTTTTGTTCCGCCCTCTACACCCTCCACCCCCTCCACCCCCTCCTGGTCTGGTGAGCTCTGTGGTGCCCTGGTCAGGCCTGGGTGGCTCATTAAGGACCAGGCCAGCGTCGGGGTCGTTAGAGGCTGGCCCGGGCCTCGGTCTACCCTGCTCTCCCTCTAAGACCAGCCTCTCTCCCCTCCCTGCTCTCCCTCTCACCCTGGGACACACACAAACACTTCATCTTGTTTTGAACACTGCCCAGCACTCACTGCCTCTCATTTAGCCTGATGCAAACATTCCACACACACATTCATCACACTCCACACCACATACGCCCCACACACACACCCGGCACTAATCCTGTTTTGAACTCTGTCCATCTTTTATAACCTCTACTAAACACACACACACAGACACACACACAGAGACAGAGACACACACACCCAGACACACAGACACCCAGCAGTGTTTCCTACTCTCTGGTTGGGTCTCCTTCCCTCCATGTCTCCCCTAACAGACATCCTCCATCTGGCTCCTCCAACATGATGCTGTTAGCTGCTGGGTCATCTCCTATCCTCAGCAACCTTTCCTCTCCCTCAGTACTCCCTCAGCTGTTAGCTCCCACTACACCTCTCTCTCTTTCCTCTCTTTCCTCTCTCTCTCTCTCTCTCTCTCTCTCTCTCTCTCTCTCTCTCTCTCTCTGTCTCTTTCCTCTGTCTCTTTCTCTCTCTCTCTCTCTCTCTCTCTCTCTCTCTCTCTCATCCTGTCTCTCATCCTGTCTCTCTCTCTCTCTCTCTCTCTCATCCTGTCTCTCTCCCCTACCTCATACACCAGGCATGCACACTGAACCAAAAGCATCTGCTAAATGAACTGATGAAGGATTCATCCTATTCACCGTACACGAATACTACACACTACACCACACACAAACCAAAGAGGAGACTGAGCTACATGTTCAGAACATGATAATAATGTGTTCACTGAGAAAACATTTATATCCAAGACAACTTATAGTACCGTTGAACATCCGGTCGAGTGCTCGAACCACTGAGCTGTGGCCTCCTGTAGGTAGAGCATGTTGTTCTCATCCCTCCTCCCTCCTGTCCTCCCTCCCTCCCTCCTGTCCTCCTCCCTCCTGTCCTCATCCCAGACGGACCCAGCAGCCTGCCCAGCCTGCTGTCTGTGTCCTCTACCTCTGTTCCCTCCTCATCCCAGACATGTTCATTCAGCCTGCCCAGTAGACCCAGACCCACCAAGATCCACTCAGGACCAGCGTCGCTGCCCTGGAGAACGTCTGCGCTCATACTGAAGGGGCCTTTTACAGGAACAGTTAAGGTAAAGTGCCTGGCTTGAGGGCTTGTTAATGCTTGACCTGACTTTGCCCTCTTCCACATACTCTCTTGCCTCTAACTGACTCATCCAAGACTGCCTCTTCTGCCCCAACTGCCTCTCCTGCTTCTACCTGCCTCTTCTGCCTCTTTGAATGTGGCTGTGGATAAGAGCACGTGCTACATGATTTGACGCTGCATTTTCAGGATTCAGCACCGTAGAAACACACTTTATAACTCTGCTTTGATACATGAAAACACTGCGTCCAAAGTCATTGATGGTGGGTAATAGTAGATGTCATGTCGCCTGTAAGCCGTCCTAGGAAGCTAGATGAAGCGTTTAGACCACGACAGGCTGTTTAGGGCCCGCACACTAACAAAGAGCTGTGCCACTCTTGTTTGGCTCCGCCCCCAAGCCCAGAGTTCAGAGCCACACCTGAGGGAGATCAGATCCTATCCTGCTCTGAGTCACCTTAGGTACCTGTGTGTGTGTGGGACTTTAAAAGGTACGTTTCTCTTGATGTCTTCAGTCAATAGTTCTTCCTGCCCTGAGGGCTGTGTGCAGATAGGTGTGTGTGTGTGTGTGTGTGAGGCCAGTCATACAGAGGGCACCTGTGTTTCCCTCTCAGGGCCTCCCCAACTCCTCCTGTTTGACCGCTGCTTTGCCTTCCAGTCGTTCTCCTCTTAAACAGACAGATCACGCTTCCAGAAGCTTCCAGGAACGGTGAATGGAAACCTCTCAGGTGTTCCCTCCCACGATGAAACAGTTTAGAAACGGTGGTTCTAACTGATATTTAAATCCAAGTGCTTCTGCATTTTGTTTGAGAGAGAGGGGGAGGGAGACAGAGAGGGAGAGACGGGGAGAGAGGAAGGGAGAGACGGCCCATGATATGGACACTATCACTCAGAAGTGAACATGACATTCCAGAACAATACGCTCATTTTAAACTGTTTATTCACTTTGATGGGGGGGAGGTTGGGGGTGAGGGGGGAGGCTGGGGGTGAGGAGGGCCAGGGGCCCAGAAGAGAGGGGATCTTTATGTAAGGGACCAACTGGGTTCACATTAATGTAGCAAACTCCATCCAGATCAATTAATGAAGGTGATGTGTTCACTCATACAATCTGGGTTAAGTGCTTTTCTCCCCGACACAATGGCTCCACTCACTGCGACAGGCGAGAGACAACAGGCCCTGGAGTCCGGCCTTTCAGCTTTCTTGCTGCCTCTAAAACAACAGCCTCCTGCCTTTCAGCCGGCCGGACAAACACTGTCACAGGCACAATGCTCCTGTCCTGTATGAGCGGGGGGGCTGGAGTCTGGTGAGAGGGATGAGGGGAGGGAGGTAGAGGGGAGGGGAGATGAGGAGAGAGGGAGAGGGGGAGAGGGGGGTAGAGGGGAAGGGGGATGAGGAGAGGGGGGTAGAGGGGAGGGGGGATGAGGGATGAGGAGAGAGGGAGAGAGGGAGAGGGGGGTAGAGGGGAGGGGAGATGAGGGGGAGAGGGGGGTAGAGGGGAGGGGGGATGAGGACAGAGGGAGAGAGGGAGAGGGGGAGAGGGGGGTAGAGGGGAGGGGAGATGAGGGGGAGAGGAGGGGAGGGGGGATGAGGAGAGAGGGAGAGAGGGAGAGGGGGGAATGTTGGTTTCCAGCTGACTGGAGTGGACCAGCGCCGAGTCGTCACTCCTATTGGTGCACACTACTTCCTGTTTCAGTTGAAGCCCTGGTTCACACACACACACACGCTCACACACACGCTCATACACACATCCAGACAACTTGACACCACATTGTCCCTGTGTATGTTTAACCCACATCCCCCCTCTCCCCAGCCCTAACCCAGTCAGCTGTTCTGGTCGGGTGGCTGTATTGTGCAGCAGGGCTCATTACTAGCAGCACTGTGGGCCAAAGCCCTAATAGGCCCTCTGCCTCCATGAGGGAGGGAGAGGGAGGTGGATGGGTAGGGGAGGAGGGAGAGAGAGAGATGGAAGGAAAGAGAGAGGTGGGGAGAGAGAGGGAGATGGAAAGAAATAGACAGGGGTAGAGAGGGTGAGAGAGGAGAGGGTATTTCTGATGGAATTGTTTGGGGCAGTATAATGTTGTTTTTTCTGCTCTGGCTGTGCGATTGTTAATGTTTAACATTTGCAGTCGTTATTCTCCTGGCAGTTGGTCAGCTGGCGCGGAAGGCTCTGGAATCTGAGTGTGGTGCTTTGAAGGGATTGCCTCATTTTAACACCGTTCCAGAAAACAGCGGGCGCATTTACTTTAAAGCTCCTCCGTGTGTGTGTGTGTGTGTGTGTGTTTGTGTGTGTGTAGAAGCATATTTCTGCATGCTTGCACAGGGAACTGAAAAAAAGAGTAAGTTGATGGGCTGGATGTTGGATCACCACAGAGGGGGCATGGACCGAGGACGGCTTTCTAGGTTTCCGGGGTTTTCATCGATGGAAAGTAGAGAGGGAGAGATTAAAGAGAATGAGGGAGTGAAAGAAGTCAGGAAATCAGATACAGAGAAAGAAATAATTATTATATAAAAAGAAGAGAAGTGAGAGAGAGAGAAAGAATGAAGGGAAGTGGATACAGTAAACAGGAAGATGTCAGGTTTCATCTCCGTCAGATGTGACATCCTGGCCTGATTGCATTGTGAGGCGCGCCACTTATGACTGATATTGTGTACTTAAAACCATTTTCTCCAGTCAGCCCATAACCTTAATTTGATTTGATTTCGTGGTTCCTAGATATGGTTTGATAGTTTTGTGATAGATTAAGGACAGGAAGTACGGGGCTCAGCTCGTATTAAACCCCAAAAAACGACGCGAGGCGTTAACGTAGCAGAACACACTTGAATCAATAGATCATATCGTGTTTATATTGTCCTATATACTGTTCAGCGTATGTAGAAAAACGCCAATTTGGCTACAATTGCTAAACTGTCTCAATAATTTAAAAGCACTTGCGAGTAGGCTACCGCAAACGTGTTTGTCTAGGTTTTTTAAATCGCCACAGAAGTCAGTTTAGAAAGAGGAAATAGAAATGACCGTTTTGGATTAAATTAAATTAATTTGGTTTGAGTTTTTGAAGGCCTTCTGGAACACCTAACTCGCAGGGCTTCACCACGAGGTGTGGTCCCGCGCCTCACGCGCAGCTTACAAGAGGCTATCCATCACGTCCAGCGCGCGCCTTTGACTGCTGGTCCAGGTGGGCCGCGGCACCGCCGAACCGTAGCCTCGTTACCGCGGTATAATAATGAGGCTGCAAAAGGGGGAGAAATAATTGCAAATAAAACTACATGATGCAGAAAATAAAAAAAGAAATTAAACAGATGCGCATGTTTTCAGGATCATTGCTTTCGTCCTCGTGCGTTTCCTGTAATTCGCTGAGTTGCTGAAAATATGCAGCTGCAGATTTGAGCAAATGACAAAGTAATAGTCTCAATAATAATACTTCTAACAAATATAAAAAAAGAACAATAATGGCGGATGATGAAAATATGGACATGCGACTGCTATTATTATTGATATTAGTATTAATAACAATATCAACATTATTATTGTTAACATTATTATACTTTTATCATTGTGGCAATTGTTCATTGTCCCTCAACAGTCAATGAACAATTATTTTAGTTATAATAATAACTTAGACTTTGGCCTTTTTAGTTTATTTTTATAATTTAAAAATCTACATTTTTAACTATAAATTTAACAAAAACAAATGGAGCTTTCTGGACACCCAATAGGAAAGTTTAGGCTATATAGGCCTAACTACATCGTCTTTTCCCATTCTGCGTGAGAGGACGAAAACCTTTAATCTTCCGCTCTGTAATATTGCAGAACTATGACTTGCTTCTCAAATAGGCTACATTTGTGTAACAATTTGAAACATTTCAGTCTTTTGTCTGAACTGTCTTTCACATTGTGTAGGAGCAAAAATAGCCTAAATTATAGCGTAAATGAATCAAACATAAAAAACAGTAAACAGCGCAGTAAGTTTGTCATGCTTTATTTTAATTAAAATAATTCTTTAGAAATTCATTATTTACATCTTCAATAATATTAATACCAGTATAAGAAAAAAATAGTCACAGTTCTTACGAAACATCAGCATGACAACAAACTCGAAATATCATTAAAGGAAAAACATCTTTCAAGAGTTTAGTGTTTTTCAGATATTTAAACCATTGATCCCCAAACTATTTCTTCCCACAAATCAACCTTATAATAAAATTGCAATTCTTCCTACGGAGCGGTTTATACAGTATTTACATATTGCCATAGAAGGCCCACATCGATCAGACGACACAGGGCCTCGCGAGGGCATTCTAACATGACGCAGTTAACTCTCTCCGTCTCAGTCTCGTGAAAGCTGTGGCTCGGCGGGCGAGTGTCGGAAAGCAGAACATAAGATGACTGGATCTGTTAATAAGCCTGTTATGATACTGTTATCCAGTGTATTTACCTCTGTGTTTTTTTTTTAACTTTTGAATGGAAGCTCCGACACTGAAATGTATGTGTACCAAACAGAAGGAGAAACCTTGGAACTGAGGAGATGAGAGACCACGTGATCACGTCGTCATGGAGAGTTTTGTAAACTAAATGCAAATAGAAACATCGCACAAGAGCAGCTGTCGCCAAAGCAACAAGCCATCGTTGACGTCACCAGGAAGTCATGGTCCTTTTCCAGAGCTTGTTTAGTACTCACATTCTGGGACAGAAGTCTGAGATTAAATCACCTCCGTGGAGAATATCGGGGAGGTCTTTCCAGTGTTGAAAATGAGCCTTAAGGCTGGATGTTCATAGGATCAAATCCATGCACCCGAGACAAGCCCATATGCTTTATTTTCACTAGTCATCTTTTGTATGCACCGATTGTATGTTGCTTTAGATAAAACGTGACTGCTAAATGAGTCAAATGTAAATGTAAATTATTTGACACAATGCTTGGGGATGAGTTACAGTGACAGCATGTGTAAACCGCTTTGTGTTCCAAGTTAAACCTGAAAATGTCAACAAAAGAGCATGATGAAGTGAAGGTCTGTTGTGCTCGTTCAGTCTGAACTCTGCGGACAAGTTCAGCTGTCTTGTGCTGGCATGGAATGCATCAACAGCGTACTGTCCCTTTATCCTCCGGTTCCTGTCTCCTCACTTCCTACTTCCTGTCCTGGTCCTCCTGCCTCCTACTTCCTGGTGCCCTTGTCCTCAGCTTCCTGTCCCTTCTCCTCCTTCCTGTCCAGCTCCGATGTACTTCCTGTCCCCCCCTTGTGTGGGAGGAGCTAGAGGTGGTCGTAGGCGGCGGAGGAGGGGGGTCCACTGCGCGAGGCCGTGCTGTAGTAGTAGGGCGATCCTGCAGGGGGCGACAGAGGGACTTAAGCAGTGGTGGGAACTGGAGCTGCCGGCTTTGATGGACACAATGTGGAGCCCAGATCAGAGCTGATCCCCTCGCACACACCACAACAGCAGATGGTTCAACTGGAAATCTCACTGCACTGATTGTTTGTCCTGGATACAGTGTTGTGTCTGACTGTGTGTGTCTGTGTGTCTGTTTTATGTGTGTCTGATAGTTTCTCTCCTTTTTCCTCACACTCTCTCTCTCTCTCTCACTCTCTCTCTCTCTCTCTCTCTCTCTCTCTCTCTCTCTCTCTCTCTCTCTCTCCCCCTCTCTCTCTCCCCCTCTCTCTCTCCCCCTCTCCTCTACAGGTAAATCTAGGTCCCGTGTCTTGTTGATCACCAGAGAAACCAGCTGATTCAAGGTGACATCACACCTTGTGACTGTGGCTTGCTCTGATTGGCCCGACCAGCCCAGGTAACCGTGGCAATGAGCCTACCTCCTGGTTACTGAGTAACTATGTGAGACAACGTTGTACTGGTATTGTGACCTGAGACCAACACAAACTTCTCAGTTTTCACCTCTGAATTCAGACTAACTTGACTGACTAGCAAAATAAACACAATATATACAAAGAGCGCGTTCTATATTAAGATGCTTTCAAGAAATTATGATCATATCTTATGACAGCTCTGTACTCCATCCCCTACAACCCTTTCAGATTTTCTCAGAATACTGTGTGTTCAGTCTCCCTGTGCTGTGGTCTGTTCAGCCTCCCTGTGCTGTGGTCTGTTCAGTCTCCCTGTGCTGTGGTCTGTTCAGCCTCCCTGTGCTGTGGTCTGTTCAGCCTCCCTGTGCTGTGGTCTGTTCAGCCTCCCTGTGCTGTGGTCTGTTCAGTCTCCCTGTGCTTTGGTCTGTTCAGTCTCCCTGTGCTATGTTCTGTTCAGCCTCCCTGTGCTGTGGTCTGTTCAGTCTCCCTGTGCTGTGGTCTGTTCAGCCTCCCTGTGCTGTGGTCTGTTTAGCCTCCCTGTGCTGTGGTCTGTTCAGTCTCCCTGTGCTGTGGTCTGTTCAGCCTCCCTGTGCTGTGGTCTGTTCAGCCTCCCTGTGCTGTGGTCTGTTCAGTCTCCCTGTGCTGTGGTCTGTTCAGTCTCCCTGTGCTGTGGACTGTTCAGCCTCCCTGTGCTGTGGTCTGTTCAGTCACCCTGCTGTAGGTGAGGAGGGGGGGCTGAGGCCCAGACTCACCCAGAATGCTGGAGTTAAACCTCCAGGCTTCACTGTAGGAGGTGTAGGGTGTGTAGGACTGCCCTGAGTAGTCTGCTCCTGGAGGACAGACAAGCTGGAGGTCACACACACACACACGCTGGAGATACACACACACACACACGCTGTATACACACACCTTACACACACTGCTGTTTTAACACCCTTGCAGCTATGAGGAGAAACGCAGGGACAGAATGAATCTGGTTTATTCTTCAGCAGAGCACCCAGCTCTCTAGACTGTTCTTTAGTGTTCGACCGGGGCAGTTTTCCCCTCCGCGGGCGTCTGCTGGGCCTGTGATTCAGCGACGGTTAGAGCAGCTTGTAAACCATTAATCTGCAGTCCAGGTGGAGGCGGGGCAGCTACCCTCCGCTCACTGGTGCATGTCACTAGTCTCAGCGTCCTCCTCCTTAACGCTTCCCTCCTCCTCCTCCTTAACTCTTTCCTGTCCCTCTGTCGACACCGCCTCCCCCTCCTCCTCCACCTCCTCTTCCTCTCCTTAACGCTCCCCCTCCCTCCCTTCCTCTCCTCCTCTCCATCCCTCACTTCCTCCTTCATTCTTTCCAGCTTTCCCTGTCTCTACCCCCTTCTCTTCTTTCCTCCTTTTTTAACATTCCAATATCTAATTGGTAATTATGTTGGCTGGATTGAATCCCTGCCCCCCCCTTGACCCCCCCCTCCTGTGAGTAATTGTGTATGAACGCTTCCTCACAGCAAGCCCAGGAGAAAAATAATAAATCAGAGCCTCTCATTTCGCGCTTCGAAGGGCAGACTTCAAATAAAAAAGGCACATCACACTACACACACACACACACACACACCCACACATCACACACACATCACACACACACTAAACACATCACACTACACACACACACACATCACACATCAAACCACACACACACCACAAAGACATCCACTGGTCCTGCACCCAGGCAGGCCTACTCTGCCACCCTGTGCGCCCCCCCTCCCCTCACCCCCCTGTCCCCCCGCCACCGCCCCCTCCCTCTCCCCCTCGGGTGGGCCCCCCGTTCCCATGGCAATGTGTGGTCGGAGGGGCTGTGTGGGGGTGGGTGCAGCAGGGCGGAACCCCAGCCTGCTCGCCGTACCCCCTGGGCCTGGCTGCCTGTCCCAGCATGCAGTTCACCAGCCCAACAGGCTACTCATTTACCAGCCCTGCCTCTCTGCTAATCTGCTGACTTGCCCCCCAGACCTTCACACAGCTCTCTCTCTCTCTCTCTCTCTCTCTCTCTCTCTCTCTCTCTCTCTCTCTCTCTCTCTCTCTCTCTCTCTCTCTCTCTCTCTCTCCCTCTATCCCTCTATCCCTGCCTCTCTCTCTCCCTCACTCAATCCCTCTCTCCCTTTCAGGACCATCACTCTGAGACCCAGTCCTCGAGCCACCTCACCTGCGACCATGCCGGTGATGGCGGAGGAGGAGTACCCCGTCTGTCCTCCGGAGGGGATGTGTGGGGGGTACCCCGGCAGGGTGGAGCTAACCATGTCCCGCCCTGCTGACACAACAACACAACACATGAAGCACAGGTGACACAACAACACACACAGCGTTTTGTTTACCACTGTCACATGTGAGAGGACACCCACTAAATAGTTTGTTGTTGCACTTACAGTAAGGTATGACGTTGTTTTTATTGCTTTTTATGTCATATTGCAGTTGAAGTAGAGTAGAGTTGAGTTTAGAACGAGACACTTCTGATCCTTGATCTTCTGCTGTAGTTTCTATACGTTCTATTTCTACATAATTTTAAGTAAAAGTGTCTGCTTAATAAATCAAACAGTGACCGGAAGTGAAATGTGGTGACAAGAAGTGACATGTGGTGACAGGAAGTGACATGTGGTGACAGGAAGTGACATGTGGTGACAGGAAGTGACATGTGGTGACAGGAAGTGACATGTAGGAGGATGTCTGAGATGAGGTTACCTGACATGACACTCTGGCTGCTGATCTGCCCGTACACTGGTGCATGATGGGAAAATGAGTTGAAGGTGTGAGGGAAGCTGCAGCTGTTAGCGACAGGAGCCTGGAGACACTGCAACTCCAGGAAGGCTGAGCTATGAGCCGCCAGGTTGGGGGAGGGGCTTGTGCTTGTCACTTCCGGGGACATTTCCTGTTTCAGACAAAGTGGGAGGGGCTGCAGAGGGTCTGTTTGGGCGGAGCCAATGGGGGTGAAGGGGTGAAGGGGAGGAGGGGGGAGACGAGGAAAATTGAATAAATGGAATTAAATGATAGAAAATTAATGGATTAACAAATACACAATTAGATGTTGACTCGAATTAACGTCAGAGAGGGAGGATGATGGAGTGAGTTCTGAATCTGTGGTGTGAGGGGAAAACAGGTCCGCATCTGCTCAGCATTAAACCAGAGAGGGTGCTTTGAGCAGTTGCTGATAATAAGCCAAATGAATTGGCCTCTGCTTCAGCAGATACAACAATCTAACAGATGAGAGCAGAGCAGACCGTAATCATCCCTCCCCAGGACACCTCCAGTCAGCACACTGACACCAGCCCTGTCGGGGTGTGTCAGGTGTGTTCAGGTGTGTTGAGGTGTGTCTCTGGTGTGTTCAGGTGTGTTCAGGTGTGTCTCTGGTGTGTTCAGGTGTGTCTCTGGTGTGTTGAGGTGTGTTCAGGTGTGTTGAGGTGTGTTGAGGTGTGTTGAGGTGTGTTGAGGTGTGTTGAGGTGTGTTGAGGTGTGTTGAGGTGTGTTCAGGTGTGTTGAGGTGTGTTGAGGTGTGTTGAGGTGTGTTCAGGTGTTCAGGTGTGTCTCTGGTGTGTTGAGGTGTGTTCAGGTGTGTTGAGGTGTGTTCAGGTGTGTTGAGGTGTGTTGAGGTGTGTTCAGGTGTGTTCAGGTGTGTTCAGGTGTGTTCAGGTGTGTTGAGGTGTGTTGAGGTGTGTTCAGGTGTGTTGAGGTGTGTTGAGGTGTGTTCAGGTGTGTTGAGGTGTGTTGAGGTGTGTTCAGGTGTGTTGAGGTGTGTTGAGGTGTGTTGAGGTGTGTTGAGGTGTGTTGAGGTGTGTTGAGGTGTGTTGAGGTGTGTTCAGGTGTGTTGAGGTGTGTTGAGGTGTGTTGAGGTGTGTTGAGGTGTGTTCAGGTGTTCAGGTGTGTCTCTGGTGTGTTGAGGTGTGTTCAGGTGTGTTGAGGTGTGTTCAGGTGTGTTGAGGTGTGTTGAGGTGTGTTCAGGTGTGTTCAGGTGTGTTCAGGTGTGTTGAGGTGTGTTGAGGTGTGTTGAGGTGTGTTCAGGTGTGTTGAGGTGTGTTGAGGTGTGTTCAGGTGTGTTGAGGTGTGTTGAGGTGTGTTCAGGTGTGTTCAGGTGTGTTGAGGTGTGTTGAGGTGTGTTGAGGTGTGTCAGGTGTGTCTCTGGTGTCTGGACGGGGGGCCGGGCTGCAGGTGGGTCAGGAAGCTCACCTCCCACTACAGTGTAGCCCTGATGGGCTCCCAGATTCCGACCAATAGCGGCGCTCGATGATGAGAGGCTGGTCTTGCCGTCTTCGACACTGCCACTGATGAGCGACAGAGGGTACAGAGGCTGGGGAGGGAGGGGTGGGGTGGAGTGGGGTGGGGTGTGGGGAGGGAGGGAGTACAGGGAGGGAGTAAGGGAGTAAGGGAAGAGAGAAAGAGAGATGGAAAGGACGGAGAGAGTAAGAGAGAGAGGGAGAGAGAAGGAGAGGGAGAGAGAAGGAGATTATCCATTAGTGCAAGTGTGTGACAGCAGCATATTAGCGCGTGAAGGAGTGTGTGTTTGTGTGCTGCGGCGAATGTCTTCAGTTTACGGCAAACATCAATATTCTTTAATAGGACACTGCCTGTGTGTGAGAGGGATATTAGGAGGAATATACGGAGAGAAAGAGAGAAAGAGAGAGAGCGAGAGAGCGAGAGAGCGAGAGCGAGCGGTAGATACAGAGGGAGGGAGGAGGTGTATACCTGGTCTGGCTTGCTGGAGGCTGCAGAGCTGAAGGAGTCTGGGGGGAAGGGGTGTCGGTCGAAGCCACAGTCCAGGTGCTGCGGGGGGAAGTGGTCTGGCCTCAGCAGCTTCCTGGGACCCCCCCCACTACCCTGGGAGTCCACGCTGTGACGACAGCTCTCCTGGTCACCTGGTACAGAGAGAGGGGGAGGGAGGGAGGGACACAAAGGTCATTAAGTCTCTATAGTGACCAGGTCTGTGGGTGTGTGTGTGTGTATGTGCCCGGGTCACTCACTGTCGTCGTGGCTGCGCTTGCCCTCTCCCGTGGGCTGGGAGATCCCCAGCAGGCCGCTGATGGAGTAGGTGGAGCCCAGAGAGTCTGAGTGGGGAGACTCTGGAGGGGTGACGGCTGAACTGGGGACTGGAGGGAGGGAGGGAGGGAGGGAGGGAGGGAGGGAGGGAGGGAGGGAGGGAGGGAGGGAGGGAGGGAGGGAGGGAGGGAGGGAGGGAGGGAGGGAGGGAGGGAGGGAGGGAGGGAGGGAGGGAGGGAGGGAGGGAGGGAGGGAGGGAGGGAGGGAGGGAGGGAGGGAGGGAGGGAGGGCGGGCGGGGCGGGGCGGGGGGAGGAGGGGGGAGGAGGGGGGGGGAGGGAGGGAGGGGGTTATGAAACTATTATTACTCCCATATTATTGTTACCATTAGGACCAGTGCTTAATCTTACAGACCATTAAACATAGAGTATCTTTAGTCTTGATCCCTTGAACCAGATTATAATACCGAACATTATGCTGTCTGTGTGTGTGTCTGACTTACTAAGAGTGTGTGTGCGTGTGCGTGTGCGTGTGTGTGTGTGTGTGTGTGTGGACTTACTGAGTGTGTGTCCTGGACTCAAGCCCTTCCCGTCCATAGGCAGATTGAACGGCTGTTGTACCTTTGTTCGGATTATTCTGGAATAAAGGACTGGGATTATTGACACACAACTGTAGTAGTGTTAAATGTAATAGTGTTAAAACTGTAATGTGGTATATCATGTAACATATAACAACTGCAATCCAAAGAATGGAAATAACAATACGCGTGATCATTAAATTATACAGACTAAGATCTCTAATATCTCCATCTCATTCTGACCATTCTTACGGATCAGTCACATCTGAAATCTCCATCTCTTTTTCATTTCATAAAGGCCCAAGTCGACCAATCACAGCCCTTCTGAGGACTGAGAGGAGAAGGAGCACACGTGATCCTAAACATGTCCTGCCTGTTTCCGTGGTGATATCTGTCCAGGCACAGTGGTACAATAGTGCATTTGCAGTAAAGGAAACATCACAAACTATTTCATAAGGTGGGTAAGACTGAGTGGATGAGGGGCTCCCCAGGTGAGTGGATGAGGGGCTCCCCAGGTGAGTGGATGAGGGGTTCCCCAGGTGAGTGGATGAGGGGCTCCCCAGGTGAGTGGATGAGGGGTTCCCCAGGTGAGTGGATGAGGGGCTCCCCAGGTGAGTGGATGAGGGGTTCCCCAGGTGAGTGGATGAGGGGTTCCCCAGGTGACTGGATGAGGGGCTCCCCAGGTGAGTGGATGAGGGGCTCCCCAGGTGAGTGGATGAGGGGTTCCCCAGGTGAGTGGATGAGGGGCTCCCCAGGTGAGTGGATGAGGGGCTCCCCAGGTGAGTGGATGAGGGGTTCCCCAGGTGAGTGGATGAGGGGTTCCCCAGGTGAGTGGATGAGGGGCTCCCCAGGTGAGTGGATGAGGGGCTCCCCAGGTGAGTGGATGAGGGGCTCCCCAGGTGAGTGGATGAGGGGTTCCCCAGGTGAGTGGATGAGGGGCTCCCCAGGTGAGTGGATGAGGGGCTCCCCAGGTGAGTGGATGAGGGGCTCCCCAGGTGAGTGGATGAGGGGTTCCCCAGGTGAGTGGATGAGGGGTTCCCCAGGTGAGTGGATGAGGGGCTCCCCAGGTGAGTGGATGAGGGGCTCCCCAGGTGAGTGGATGAGGGGCTCCCCAGGTGAGTGCGTACCTGTTGATGGAGCTGACACTGGGCACGGTGTCGCTGTCACAGACGCCCTCGGCCAGCAGACGGTCTCTGATCTCCCAGGCGAACATGGTGGGGTTCTGCCGCTTGTACTCTGCGATCTTATCCACCACCTTGGGTGTGGCCACCTTGGGCTTGGAGCCCCCGATCACACCTGGCTTGATGCTGCCAGTCTCGTAGTAGCTGAGGAGACACACACACGTCTGTTAGACCAAGCCAGTGGGTTCCAGGACCACGTGGAGATAAGGTCATAAAATGTGTTTGCTCTTCTTTCATCCACCGTGACGGGGACGCAGGGGGGGTTTGAACCGTTAACCTCTTGGTCTGCGCTCTGGAGCTATGCCTATCACTAGACATCAAATACTGTCTTTATATATCTTATACATCTTCACCCTCTCGCCACTGAGCGATACAGTGGCTAACATCAGATGGATGTTAACCACACCTTATGAGATTGTTTATTTAGTCTATAAATGACACGCAGGGTGGACAGTATGTCTAGAATGTGCTGTCAATCATTAGACCGAGGCCTTAGGTAGGCTGGTGTTGCCGTGGTGATGTTAGACTGTAAGAGAGTGTTTGGTCGTGGCTCCAGTGCAGAGTACAGGAGAGCCATGTGACGTCAGTGTCTGGCCTGGTGAGAGCAGGACATTAACAGACAAACAGGGTGCCAGGTTTGATGCGTGGGCCGCCAGGTTTGGAGCACGGGCCACCAGGTTTGAGGCGTGGGCTGCCAGGTTTGGTGTGTGGGCTGCCAGGATTGAGGCATGGGCTGCCAGGTTTGAGGCGTGGGCTGCCAGATTTGAGGCGTGGGCTGCCAGTTTTGAGGCGTGGGCCGCCAGGTTTCTCACCGTCCCAGGATCTTGCTGACGCAGCCGTGGCTGACGCGGAGCTGGCGTGAGATGTCGCAGGGCCGGACGCCCTGGTGGGCCATGTCCACGATGCGCTGCCGGATCACCTCAGGGAGAGGACGGCCGTTCACAAACATTCCTCCTAGTTGGTTAAGACCCCCATGACCTGGGGGAGGGGGGGGATGAACACACATTAACATCCAGGAAACCCCCCCAGTGCTGACTGATCACACACTGAACATCCACTGTTCAGACACAAACACACACTCAGACACAAACATGCTTAGATACACACACACACACACACACACTCAAAGTGGTACGAGCAGGTGCAAACACACACACATCCTAAAACACATACACACACATTTATTCATATTACTGCAGATAATAGTAACCAAGCCAGACCAACATTTACAGGAATACACCGCAGGGAGGTAAACCAATGTGCAACAACTTGTAGATATTTCTGCAAAACTTTGTTTACCACAAAGAAAATGAGACATTCTACCAATTTATTCACAAAATGTGTCTAAGCTTTTCATAAACCATTTGTACCAAACGCTATATATATTTTGCAATTAATGTAGTGAATACCGGGTTATAATAGTCGGGTTGAAGTTTTAATGAACATGAAACGTGGGGCAATAAGTCGTCTAATATATAGAGTATGTCGGTACACACAAACACAATAAACAGAAATAACGCGATAACGCAAACGCTGGATTAGGGAAATTCCGTTGATCAAACGTTATAGGCTACCGAACTTCAATGGACTTGTTAGAAAATAGCGTGACGATTACTTGGTGTTAAGAGTTTGACATTTTTCGACATGCATAGGTTTAGTTATAGTGGTAGAATTGTAATAAAAGAGAATAACTGACCAAATAAGTCGGATCTAGCTAGAAATTTGACAGCCTCTGGTTTAGACAGCTCAGTGCAAGTCTTCCACATTCTAGACGTTCTGAGTCCCGGTTCTGAGTTCTAGATCCTTCTGAGTTCTAGATCCTTCTCTCCAGCCGGCCTGGAACAAAGAAGGGTTCGAGAGCAGGATAGTCATAACTCGCGAGGTGAGAAGTGGCCTATACTGCTTCGTTTACGCATTTAAAAAAATACATTTCTGGACAATTTGATATTTTATATTGTAACCTATATTTACTTTTTCTCACAACGTTATCCATTTAAATGTGAAATTAGTTTATAGGCGAGATGGGAGAAGGATCAAACAACACAAATGATCCGAAAGGCTTAAAGAATGAGACAGATAACTTCTAACATGATTAGAATAACCCTTTGATCAATTTTACCTAACGGTAATAACTTTAATTACACATTTTATGAAATCATCCAATAGAAAACAATTTTTTCTTCAAAGTAATTACTTATTTTTCAGGCTAATTATTTTCTAAATGTTTTTTTCCGTTAAACTGAACAAGGCGTAGGCAACTTTTGTTTCAACTGCAGACGGTCTTGAGAGGTTCGGCCTGTAGTGCGCAGTGGACCAATTTACACAAACATAGCATCCTGTATCGCTTACATCAAAAATAGTTATTGAGAATAACATTTGTTATAAGGATAAAAAAAATTCAATTAAAACACTTTCCTATGACGTGGCGCCAAAAATATATATATATATATATATATAACACCCAAGTGTACAGTCCTGCTTCCAAAGAGTTCCGTTTCTCATGATAAAGGTTTCCAAGCTATAGGTTATATAGGCGACTTCTTTTGATTTATTTTTAGGCTGTAAGGGTAAAGAACATGCCTGTTCAAATGAATTTCACACACAGCATCAGGGAATATCGCTTTTTAGTCATGGCAATTTAATTTAGTCTGTATGAAATCAAAAATCGACGTAGGCCTATTCTCTTAAACATTTTAGTAAACGCAACTGGGGACGTTTTTCAAAAGTACTTTTTCTGTTGTTGTCAGCAGCCTCTGTGTTCTACAGCCTGCATCAGTGACTTTGTAAGAATCCCATTGCTTTTAATTTAACCCATTCAGTCTCTGCTCTCGCTCTTTCCCAGCTTTCATTTCCACATCAAACGGCTGGCAGGACGGGTCTGGGTGGGGAGCGCTATTAACGGTGCTAGCGAAGTGTGTAAAAAACCTACTCGCCAAGCTTCACCAACCTGCAGGATATTAAAGACTACCCCAGGGGAATAAACACACACAGGAGCAGACGCAATGCAGACGCACGCTTTTGCTACAACGCCACACACACACACACACACACACACAAAGAGTGAGTGCGCGTACATACACACACAGAGAACACGCATTGGACGTTTTTTTTTAATACAATATAATTACAGAGATTTTAGGAAACAAAATCACCACTCCTTTGAGTTCCTTGTCTTAGTTTCTCCTCCAACTCAAAATTATCCTAAAAGCTCTCCAAGTTAGCCACCTTCATGGCTACACCGTTGTCAAACCTTTATGAAAATAAATGCAATAAAATATTTCAAATGAATATATCAGGCTACTATACATTCGTATAAATACTGTTGAGATTCGAATTATTTGCGTGTTTATATCCTATTATTATATTATATTATATATTTATGTATTATAGTTTATAGCCTTACACTTAAATATATCTTACGGTATTAGGTTAAATGGACATGGTTAGATAATCTCACATGGATAACAACCTCCAGCCTGTTTTTAAAGACTATTCATATCTTGAACAATTTAAGTAATTGCCAACCTTATATGATGACGCGAGAAAAGATGGCGCGACAGAGACGATAGAGAGTGTCATAATTTATGCTGCGGGGTGACTGGGTGAAACGTAAACAAACCACACGATTCTACCCCCCACCGTTCCATCATTGACCCAATTGAAGTGACAATGACCGCGGGTTGCCCCAAATTTATATCTGACAGCTAAACTAACCTCCAATTAACTTTCTAAATGCTTCCCATAGAGAAAGCATCAGAAAACTATGGGTACCTTTTAGAATAATGTGCTTTTATTTGGCCTCTATAAACTACTGCCCAAAGAGGCCTCCGAATTTTCACCGCGAGTTGGACAAAGTTTGTTGTAAACGTGAATATTAATTTAGTGAGGTTTGCTTTTCCTTGAGCCATTTTATGTTGTCTAGGTTCCAGAAAGCCCTTGGCAGTTAATAATGCGATAAGTACTCAATCATAAATGTGTGCAATGTTCACGAGACAATAACAGAGAGGAACACAGGCCGGGGCAGAGCTTCACGAGAGCTGTATGCACGAGGTCAGTACAACTGTACATCAAATCTTTCTCTTTAAAATAATAGGAGATTAATATTTCAACAAAAAAAGAAGTAGGCTACGCCTATAGTTTATAGGTAACCTCAGTGAGTTTATAGTTCCTAAATGATTGATTTCACACATTTCACTCGTTGTCTTATTCGCTTAAATCATTTAGAACCCTGTAGGCCCTATCTAATAGAGCAGTTTGTTGACCGAAGTCCTCCATAAATAATGTGAGGAGGTTAGGAGTCGACAGCTCTTCAATAGAAATATGATTCCGCAAAATTGACAGCTCATTACGTTCAGACATAATTTAAGGACTGAGTCAGAGTTTACCATGAAGTTATATATTATCTTTCAGTTGTAGCCGCTAGTAGCATATTTATTGTAATATTGAGGCCCACAGGATCCATAACCTCTCGGTTTCATGACGGAATTAGAGCAAAACTATTTTAACTTTGTGGGCAACATTGTCAAATTGTTTAGTTCGAATTTGAGTCCAGAATACATGCGTTTCTTTACATCTAAAACATTATAACTTCGCGTGTCGGTTAGGGTTATGGTTAGTTTTTTTTTTTACCTCGTCCGTTGGAGTTGGACATATCTCTGAGGTCTCTCTCGGTAGGTGTCCACGCGCTCTCCCGGTTAATAAGACGTTTTTAGTCCATGTGGGGCCTCGCGATGCATGCGTGTTCCTGAGTGCACTCTTAAAATGCGCTGCAAGAGGATATTGTCAGTTAATAAGGGCTTCTGGACAGGACTGCGCTGTTTTCCGATTTCGCCCCATTAAAAATGATCAGCGTGATAACCTTTTTTGCGAGTCCCTGACACCCATTCTTTAAACTACTCAAAATAGATACAAAAATACATATTTTGATTTCTATAGTGTACAATAGACTAACCATTACTTTCATATTATTTAGGCTATCTTTGAAAGAAACGTTTCAGACACAAGATGGTTCATGCGTCATATAAAGATAAGGTCTCGGCTACATATGTAAGTTATGAGGAAAAACCTTTTTGTTTTACATTTCAACAACCGAGCGAAATTGGCAACACAAGGACGATTATATTTTCAGCACATTAAAGCAATGATGCCCACTGCGTTTATCATTTAAAGCTCCGGTTAGAGTTAACAGTTACCTTTAATATGTAGACAAATGCAGTTTTCAGAGAAGATATCCTTATTATCCACTGTTACGGACCCAACTGGAGGAAATGTAGCCGTAACCTCGGCCGTGAGAAGATCCAACTCTAGCTGACAAAGATTCAGGAGTGATTTTGTCTCAACATTAGCAGTAGCCTATGAGATGTTTAAGACCTGCCAATCGTGTTCTCTGCGAGGTTTTATCCAACGGACGCTCTCATGGGCGAGAAGTGGAGACTGTGCGCTTCCGCCATTGGTTGATGGATTCCAAGGGGGTGTATTAGAATAGAGTCGGGGGTGTGGCTTTGTGGAAAGAGGGTGGCTCTCCTCCCTATATGGATGGGTGATTTCGTGTTTTCAGTGGCATTCCACCCAACACAACACACTGACTGTGTGAAACAGCAACGTAGCTTACGGAAACACTCGTCAAGGAGTCGGTTTGTTTTCACCTCCAGCGACAGCTCCACTTTGATTAGATTGTGTACAAGATGTGACACCATTTCCGGCGGTCTGCAGGAATCGGGTTCACGTGGAGAACAGCTTTTTCACACACAGTGTGGTGCTTGATCCGTCACAATTTATGTTTCAACATGACATGTTGCCGTTGATCATCTAGTCTGCTGATTGTTGGTCATAAAGAAGAATGTTGAGATATTTCACCTTATAAACTCAGCAGCATGCGAAACCTACAGCCATCAACTGATAGAGGCTGAAGGGTGTTTTTCCAAGGGAATTCCATTATAAGCTTGTTAGGACGTTAAAACATTGGTTTAATTATGCAGGAATCAGATTATACCAGCCATTCTGATGTCGCCTACTTTCACCGCCAAGTTGGCCTTTATATCATTATAATACGTATAATATGACAACAATTTTTTTTAACGTTGTTACAGTATGTTACTTTTATAATTGTACTTAAGATTAAAAAAGGACTAAATGTATTGCAAGTTTTAATGTTGTTGATTTAGATATATGTTATAACTGCTGACATTTTTCTCAAAATGTGTGAAGAGATCCGTCCTCGAAGCCTTAGGCTACATGATCGTTCACGAAACCCCCTTTGTCCTAAAGATATTTCATCTACCTTAACATGGCGCCTTTTCTTAGTTATTATTGTTTTGTTCTTGGGAGATGGGTCAGACAGTGTTACGTGAATGGCTCTCTATATCCCTCTAAGCTCCTTAGACTTTCTGGTTTCAGACTAAACTGTGCTGATAAAGTCTACCGGTCAGACACAATGTATTACTTTCACTCCTCGGGGTCAAATGAGCTGAAGACCATATACATGATGTAGGCCTACATACATGTAAGTAACCCATGTTAGACCACTGTGGCCTACGGTAACGCTACTTCGGGTCTGTGTTGTCGGCTTTACTGTAAGCCCACGAGACATCTCCTCTACTGTATATATATGTCATCTATTCAAACCTCAATCGGATTGAATCCGTGAAATATGCGCGTGGTTCTTCACAACAGGGCACCGGTGCCCCTCTGCGTTGTAACACTGTTAATGTTGTTCTCACGAGCTTGTAAAACAAAGTTAACACCTCTAATGACGCTCATTCATGCCCCCATGTCGCCTTACCCGCCACTAGTGTGTCTAGCGGAGACGTTGGGTTTACTTAACCATATGGCTCGTGGCACCAATTTAGTTTTCTCTGACAAGAAATTAGCAAAGCTGGACGAGTGAAAAATATGGGCCTTTTAATAAAGCAAGCAGTTTGGTTTTCGAACCCGCGTTAAATCGATTCAACTTCAATGCGACTCAAATTCTTATCTCCTCAAAGACCGCAATTGATTGAATTCTCCATCTCTATTGCCGGTCGCGCAATGTAAACATCATTACATTGGTCTTGCTCCGTGACAAAAGGGTCAGTGTTTTGAAATAAATAAAACTGTCAAGAAAATAAAGCGAATCTAACATAGGCTATGGGATTGAAGCGGAGAATTCCTCTGTAAAGTGGAGAGAACGCGAGGGGAAATTGCCCCGGGAACAAAACTGAGGAAAGAGAGGTTATCGGGAGTTTAACAAGGGATTTAAACTTTAAGATGGTATCTGGATCGGAAAAGTGTAAAATGTAGGCTAATAGTGCTTAATTGTAGGGTCCTGCCTGGGCTGCTTAGGGCTACACTACACCGCCCATGTCTTTATGAATCTCAATACAAATATGATTTTATCAACAATATAAAATGGATCAAATCATTAAATAGGCTACCGCCTAAACGTTATCAAATCAAATGGATTGGCCTAATGAAACATAAATTAGTTATCAGTCATCTCTCGTCATTAGAGGTAGGCCGCGTTTCTTTAGTTTTTTTTTTTCAGACTTTCAGATGATGATGATCTGTGCAAACACACGACAAGTAAGCCAGATTAAAACATAACACGTCGAATTTTAATTGAGCAAAAGTTATTTATGTGATATTTTGTTGATAAACAAATTTGCAGATAATTCTTTATAATACAGCCCGATTAAAAGTGAAAAATATTTAACTTATCATTTTAGAAACGTTTTTCAACGTGAGAGAAAAGTATTTCACCCAGAACAGATAGCTTCCCTAAATAATTTAGCTTGATTGGAGTTGGTAAAAATTCAACGAGAAAGTGGACAAAAATCTAAACACCTTACCTAACAGATAGGCCCTATAGTTGAAACAGTTTGATACGAACCAACGTGAGGGATTATGATGTCCGCTAAAACAAATGACAATGTCAAACTATTAGTGCAAAGAAAAATAAGTACAAAAGGCATAGATTCAACCCTTTGAACACTTTCAAACAAGACGCGCTGAGAAGGTTTCGCATAATTTCTCGAATTTGCAGTTAATAAGACGCTGTTATGGCATACTATGTGTATAAATAAATAAATACAAATGTTATAACTTCGTTTAAATCTAACTTGCACTGTTACATCCTTTACTTTGCAAAATTATTTAGAAAGAGGCCTATATGGTTTTAAAACACCATAACACATCTATGGGTTATACCACCGAGAGATACTGAGTGCACTATCTGTAGCTTTCATCTGTGCATTAAACTGAGACATTCAACAGGCAAACCGCAAACTCAATCATCCAATGCATGTTATTTTCTTTCGGGAGGTAAGATGATCAATATTGATGCCCAACCCAAACCGCGCTGGGTGTGTCTTGTTGACGGTTGCCACGGGTGCCTCCGGATTCGGTTCCTCCGGGGATGTGCTGTTCCTACAACAAAGTTCACCTCGCGGCGACAGGTGCCAACAAGGGGGCATCGGGTCAGCACAGCGCTCATTCACAAAACAAGGACGTTGTCAAACACCGCATCATTAACTAGACCGGTTACATTTGAAGTTTAAAATGCATATTGAAGTGATGTTGAGGGAGTGCCCTTAACCCTCCTCAAAGATCTGGCAGGCCCTTTAGAACTAACTAACATGCCTATAATGCCTGATAGCCCTGCGCTACCAATTAACGGTTACATGTTAGCCCACAAGTAATTTAAAACGTCTAAAAGGCCTTAGGTCTTAGTTAGACTTAGTTGTATTATTGAGGAAAAATAAGTCCATATGCTATTGGTGTATTGTTGGCTGTGCCATAGACCTAAAACATTCAAGTCTACATTTACATTTATCAACTCTTCTCCATGAAATAATTAGGCCTATAGTCATCAGAGCAATGTGCTGTCGTTTGTCTTTTCAGATGGCCTTGACTAAATAGGCACGTCCATGACAACATTATTGTGAAAGATTATGAATTCCAACGACAACAAACTAAATGCAACTGATTGGTCTTGCGCGCGTCGTTTTTCCGAAGCCCACCTGCCCATTTAGGTGTAATTTGACGGGAAAAGTGAATTTGGTGATTCGCCGATTATGCCTGCTTGGTGCGCGCGCCAGTATCCCGTGCCGCTCCCTGCGTGATGCATTGCTCCTCTCTCTCCTTGCGGCTCCGCTTGTCACTCCACGCGCTCTGCAAGATGAATGGCCCCACGTTAAAGCCCACTTAATAGCAACTTTTATAAATCTACCCTCACGTTTGTCTCTTTGTGGTCAGCGACTCGAGATGAGCCAGATAATTAGATGATAATAGCTAAAGAAACGCCTCAATATTGATGATTCCATTAGGCCATTACTACCACTGTGCAAACACTTTGGTCCTGCTAACTAATCAACCAAATACAGACGTTTGAACGTGTAAATGTTGTTATTAAACCTGGATAATCCAAGTCTCAACAGCCCTTGTTCAATTTTCATCACTTCATCGTTATTTTACTGATTATTTAACTGACCAAGTCAAAGAAAGCATCCAGTAAAACGTAGAAAGAACGTTGCCTAAACGTTGGAGGGGACCCCCTGCTTGGGAATGAGCTCTCCCTGGACTCCTGAAAAGTTATCTGGAGATCTTGTTAAGAGAAACTACTAAGACTAGTACTCACAGGAGACTGAACATCCCATGTTGGAGAGACTTAGTGTTCAGGGGGTTCAGGTTCTCTCTGGAGAGAGCAGAGGTGATGCTCACCTCTCCTGCTCCGTCCTGCTAGTGTCCTGGTGCACAGTTTACCCTGCTCTGTGTTGTCTCTCCCTCACCTCCTCCTGCCTCTGCCCTGCCTCTGCCCTGCCTCTGCCCTGCCTCTGCCCTGCCTCTGCCCTGCCTCTGCCCTGCCTCTGCCCTGCCTCTGCCCTGCCTCATCTCTCTGTGCTCGTCCTCCTGTGCTTGGGGAACCCTCTGCTTGGTGAACCCTCTGCTTGGGGAACCCTCTGCTTGGTGAACCCTCTTCTTGGTGAACCCTCTGCTTGGTGAACCCTCTGTTTGGTGAACCCTCTGCTTGGTGAACCCTCTGCTTGGTGAACCCTCTGCTTGGTGAACCGTCTGCTTGGTGAACCGTCTGCTTGGTGAACCCTCTGCTTGGTGTGTTCAGGACAGCCCTCTACATTGTTCCCTAAGCCTCCCATTTCCACTTTGGATTTCCCCTCTGACCCCAGACCCTGTCTTCCCCCACCCAAACACCTCCCCCTCCCCCTCCCCCTCCCCCTCCCCCTCCCCCTCCCCCTCCCCCTCCCCCTCCCCCTCCCCCTCCCCCTCCCCCTCCCCCTCCCCCTCCCCCTCCCCCTCCCCCAGCCTGGCGGAGCTGTCCAGAGGTAAATATGTCCAGTACTTTGCCCTGATCGTTTGTTTGGTGTTTGGTGTCATGAGAGGTGAAGAAGCTGTCGTTGGTGAGCAGCCTGGCTGCTGTCTGGTGAACAGGAACGAAAGAGAAAACTAACTTCTGATGCTCTTTATTTAGATCTTCTCTCATCAAAACCACCACTAAACCTGTCCTTTTTGTTTTAAAGAGAGAGAGAGAGACGGGAGAAGAGAGAGAGAAGTGAAGAAAGAGGAGAGAAGTGAAGAGAGATGGAGAAGGGGAGAAAGAAAAGAAAGAGAGACTCTGATGGTCAAATAGATTGGCGGACCCCCTGCTAGTGCCTGTCAATCAGACTTGAGGTTTCCATGGAGACTGCTCTCACAGCGGGAGGCGAGGCAGTAGTGTGTTCAGTCAGGACTCTTGGGAATTGTAGTTCAGGTGATCCACTCACTGCAAACACTGACGGAGCAGATGAGAGGAGTTCTGCAGTCTGGAGATCTTCCCCCTTCAGCTCCTGCAGGCCTCAGAGACCCTCCCAGCTGCAGGGACAGTTCACACAATCCACCACCAAAAGGGGATTATCTCTTGGTGAACTGATTGCTTTCTGTGAGACTGCACCTCTGATTTGACATGGCATCTAAGATCCGCTCTTTGTTTGTACGTTTGACCAGATGACTGTGTGACGTGGAGTGATCAGATGAACACCTGAACATGCGTGGGTCCTGCCCTGCACAGAGGGCTTCTGGATGACCACATCCACCAAACAGATGGATTTGTCATATGAACATTGTAATAATCAGTCATTCTGGACGCGGGGCAACAGCCGCAAAGTCAGCATAGAAAATAAAAGTACACATTTAAAAAATGTTTTATTGTATACATCTATATGACAAAAAAGCTCACCCTTTGCACCCACCCCCACCCTCACCCATTTTGTGCCATAAAAACAAGAATGCACTTGATATGCAAATTAGCCATGCATGTAGAGAGTCATTAAAGAGAGAGTGATCCTCTCTCTGTCCCTCTCTCTCTCTGTCTCTCTCTCTCTCTCTGTCCCTCTCTCTCTCTCTCTCTCTCTCTCCCTCTCTCCCTCTCTCCCTCTCTCTCTCTCTCTCCCTCTCTCCCTCTCTCCCTCTCTCTCTCTCTCTGTCTCTCTCTCTCTCTCTGTCTCTCTCTCTCTCTCTCTCTCCCTCTCTCCCTCTCTCCCTCTCTCTCTCTCTCTCCCTCTCTCCCTCTCTCCCTCTCTCTCTCTCTGTCTCTCTCTCTCTCTCTGTCTCTCTCTCTCTCTCCCTCTCTCTCTCTCTCTCTGTCTCTCTCTCTCTCTCTGTCTCTCTCTCTCTCTCTCTATCTCTCTCTCTCTGTCTCTCTCTCTCTGTCCCTCTCTGTCTCTCTCTCTCTCTCTCCCTCTCTCTCTCCCTCGGCCCCCACCTCAGGGGTACTGCTGTGATGACCTGTGGACAAGCCGTTAGATGATCACACAGGCCAGAGTAATAGCGATGTAATTAGGGCTTTATTGTCATGTAATTCTCCGTCAAGCACATTGTCAATATCTTGGTTGATGAGGTTGAAAGTAAGATTGGAAGGCAGTGACCCGGGTCAAGCTAGGTGATTATGGTAACCACTCTCTCTCTCCCCCTCCCTCTCTTTCTCTCTCTCCCTCCCTCTCTGTCCCCTCCCTCCCTCCCTCCCTCCCTCCCTCCCTCCCTCCCTCCCTCCCTCCCTCCCTCCCTCCCTCCCTCCATCCCTCCCTCCCTCCCTCCCTCCCTCCCTCCCTCCCTCTCTGTCCTCTCCCTCCCTCTCTCTCTTTGTCTCTCTCTCTCTCTCTTTGTCTCTCTCCCTCCCTCCCTCTCTGTCCTCCCCCTCCCTCCCTTTCTCTCTCTCTCTCTCTCTCTCTCTCTCTCTCTCTCTCTCTCTCTCTCTCTCTCTCTCTCTCTCTCTCTCGATCCCACCTTCTTTTCCTTCTGTTCTGTCCTCCCCCCACAGAGAGACACAGAGAGAGAGAGACACAGAGAGAGAGAGAGAGAGAGAGAGAGAGAGAGAGAGAGAGAGAGAGAGAGAGAGAGAGAGAGAGAGAGAGAGAGAGAGAGAGAGAGAGAGAGAGAGAGAGAGAGAGAGAGAGAGAGAGAGAGAGAGAGAGAGAGAGAGAGAGAGAGAGAGAGAGAGAGAGAGAGAGAGAGAGAGAGAGAGAGAGAGAGAGAGAGAGCGCTGTATCTCTCCCCTGTGTGTCACTGGCAGATCTGCTGGTGTGAAAGCTGATCTGTTCCCTCAGTGACTCTATTAATTTACCTCATTTATCTTAAACCCCCCCCATAAATACTGGAGACCTCAGTCAGAGAGAATGTGTGTTTGTGTGTGTGTGTGTGTGTGCGTGAAGGAATAAAAACACTGCCGCTCCCCTTTCCATTCCCAGAGGACAAATCCGTAGCGGAAAAACTCATTTTCCTGCAAATAGTTTGTCAGCCAAGCTAGGAGGAGTGATAAATTATCACAGACGTTAGGTGAGGGAGGGTGAGTGGAAGAGGACAGCCCTCGCTCTCCCTCTCCACCTCCCTCTCCACCTCCCTCTTTCCTCCCTTTCTCTGTCCTCCCCCTCTCTACCTCCCTCTCACCATTCAATTGCTTTTCACTTCTCACGCTCTCTCTTCTCTCCACCTCCCTCTCTCCTCCCTCCCTCTCTCTTCTCTCCACCTCCCTCTCTCCTCCCTCCCTCTCTCTTCCTCCTCTCTGACCCTTGCGTTTCTTTTCCCTGTTCACCTGTTTTCTCTCATCCAGCTTCTCTGATCAGGGCTAACAGCTAAAACACACCATGTCTTTAACACACACACATACTCACACAGCATCCAGCGGAGTTGCATTTGGGAAAAGGCGGTTGCCCCTACAACTGGAGTGTGACTCCCCATCCCAAATGATAAATTGATGGGCAGCAAAATGGATTTGTTTTCAACTAGTAACACATCAAAGAAATAATAATTCTGCGCGGGAGTGTGGCGGAATGATGAATGGGGTAGACAGCTGGATCACGATGAAGCAATGGAGTGAGAGAGAGAGAGAGAGAGAGAGAAGAGAGAGGGAGGGAGGGAGGGAGGGAGGGAGGGAGGGAGGGAGGGAGGGAGGGAGGGAGGGAGGGAGGGAGGGAGGGAGGGAGGGAGGGAGGGAGGGAGGGAGGGAGGGAGGGAGGGAGGGAGGGAGGGAGGGAGGGAGGGAGGAGAGAGAAAGAGAGTGAGGGACAGGAGGAAGGGAGGTGTGTGTGTGTGTGTGTACGTGCTTGAAACAAGGAAAGCAGAAAATCAACATAAAAACCAACAGAACTGGTTCCTCAGTGTGAGGAGGGATAGTTTACGTTCTCATAGCACACCTGGCTGATATGTCCCCCACACACACATACACACACATACACACACAGACAGACACACACAGACAAACACAGACACACACACATGTACACACACACACACACATACACACACACATACGTACAAACACACACATCCGGACCAGACTAGACAGTGGGTTATAGAAACAGATAAATAAGAACTCGTCCAGCAGATGTCCTTACAGTGAGTGCTGGCACAATTCTGACAAATGATGGAATTCACTGCCTCATTTCCTTTCATAAATACTGTTTAGATTGTTAACCGCAGTGATTTATGATCTACATTTTCAGAACCGTTTGAGTAAAGCACAGCTGAGCCCCCCAAAATATTTTGTCATTTCATTTTTATAGAAGAATATCCTATCTTGTGTTGTCGATTGAGGAGATAATTGTCCATTTGACTCGTGCGTACCTCGCCTCTCTCTCACGGACAGTCTGCTGCATCAGCGGAAAGTTTCCAGAATGATCTCACAGCTGCGTTATGACATCGTTACAATACTTATAGTCACGTGACACGGGAAAGATTTAGATGGTTTATTCAGACGTTTGACACTGCAACAGGTTGCCTAGTGTGGACAGATATTGCATATAGGCCTACTCCCCCCCCCCCCCCCCCTCAAAAACAAACAAACCCTAATATAAAAGGTTTGGGGATTTAGCACCAACTTTCTCCAGATGTCGTGTTATCTGACTCGAGGCCGACTGCGGGCGGGTTGGAGCGGTTTCTTCCTGGCGCCTCGCACCTATTTCACACGGTAGCGCCAAACAGAACCACACTGGCACCGGGCCAGGTCAATTTCCTCGACATTGTCCTGGTCGTGCCCCACCGGCTCTGGCTGCATAACCAGACCGGCTCAGTGCTGCTCCGCTCGGTTCCGGGTGCTGTGGTTCACTACTGTGAAATAGGGAGAAGCAGCCAACCTATAGTTTGCTAGCTATCGCTTGTTTTCTGCTGTGTTCCGATTGGCCTAGTGTCTGAGCACAAAGTGTTTGTCCCTTCAACAGTTAAAATGACAGTAAAAATGAGATGGAGAGTCCAGATCTCATAACCAAACTGAAAGTCGTTCAGCGAGAGCGAAGTGTTTCCAGGCGTGTTTTAGCTGTCACAGATGTCCAGTCATATATTCACACATAACTCGACTTAAAACAGCGCTGAATTTTTTTATAGGCCCCTAAAACTCTGGTTAGGATGATGCCGCTATACTGTCAAGCTGGTGCTGTGTTTGTCAGTTCCAAGCATGAAACAAACCAAGGACATGGGAGTTATAAGCTGGCGTTGTTTTAAATATTTCCGAGTCTCTGTGAAATTAATTCAGAGCCTCAACACCAGTCTAGTTCGTGAGTGTGAAAGTGTGAAAAATCACAGGAAAACAACCTTTCTTACACTAAAAGGCCGTTTAGGTTTGAAAAATCATAAAGAGAATCCTGTCCTTCAACTCCGGCCTGTTTATGACCGCTCAGTGTGGATCATCACCGCCTCATTCACATCGTTTTTGAGGTCGTTTCAGATGCTGCCTAGTCACCCCTCCAGCTGTACCCCGGTTCTTCCCTAGAATCCTAACTGCCAGTTAGAGATCTCTCACAGGTCATAACCATCATGACAAAGGACTACAATTACCGTAAGCACTATCATCACCATCATCATCACGATCATAATCATAACCATTATCATCACTAGCGCCACAGTTATAATCACCGACACAGCCAAATATTACACCACTCGGCTGCAATATTCACTGTCTGCTAGTGGTATTAAAAAACCACATCTATTCTAATCTGCCGTTATGTATTCATTCATTAATTACAGCTCCTACGCTATTTTGTTTTACTTTCCGTTTCCCCGTTTTATCGGGTTGATTCTGCACGTGTCCACATACTCTGTGTGTGTTCTCTCTCCGCTTTTTATCAATATCTCTTTTTATTCTGTGTTCCCTGTCTCTCTCCCTCCCTGCTCCCTCGCTCGCGCCCTCCCCGGTGATTGATGGAGTGAGGCGACAGAGCACAGAGCAACGTGTGGCCACCAGCGCGAGACAGCCCGCTTCTCAGCATTCACCGGGAGAGAGGGATGGAGAAGAAGGAGAAGAGAGGGACCGCTGCACAGAGAGAGAGACTGAGGTAGAGAGAGAGAGAGGCAGATTGTGTGTGTGAGAGAGAGAGAGGCAGTGGGAGAGTGCAGGGTACGAGAGAGAGGGGAGCTCAGCTGAAAGCCGCAGACTTAATTCTATGCATCATTAAGCAGTCTCACTCAATGCAACATCCGCTATACATCATCCACGCTCAGTAAACACAACGATGACATTACATTAGCAATTGCAAATGAATTTTCTTTTTAGAGGGAAATTGAGAATACTCTCTTTCAACCTCTCTCCAGTTCTCGCTATGTTTTTTTTTACACAAACACACATACACACACACACATATAGATGCTCAAACGAAACTCAAACACAAGCCATTAAAAACAGGAAGATATTTAAACAAAACAAAAACACAAACAATATTTCCCTTTCGCTCGGCCTCTCTCTCTTTTTCTCTATTTTTCTCTCTTTTTCTCTCTCTCTCTCTCTATTTTTTTCTCTCTCTTTCTTTTTCTCTCTCTCTCTTTCTTTTTCTCTCTCTCTCTCTCTCTCTCTCTCTCTCTCTCTCAATTTCCCACCCAGAGAGTCATAAACAGAGAAATACACAAGTATTATTGAGCACATTGTCACTGTTCATATCAGTTGCTGCGTAACTACGGGCGACCGTAGTGGGCCTTAATTCATCCCAGAGGGGAATTTGTGGCGTTGCAGCTGGAATGACGAAAAACATATACATGGTTAGTCTGCAGCCACAGTACTCCTGGCTGTCATGTTATCAGAGAGGAACTGCTGTAAGGCCCAACACAGTCACCTGGAGGAGAGAGGGGAGAGAGCAAGTGTTTAGCCCAACACAGTCACCTGGAGGAGAGAGGGGGAGAGAGCAAGTGTTTAGCCCAACACAGTCACCTGGAGGAGAGAGGGGGAGAGAGCAAGTGTTTAGCCCAACACAGTCACCTGGAGAAGAGAGGGGGAGTAACATGACGAGGAGGCTGATCCCAGGACCAGTCATGTTTGTGTTGTGTACATCCCTGCTCCTTCCCTCCACAGTAGTGTTGGGCTGGCCCAGCCTTCAGAAAGCCATTAACACCCTGTAATACATCATCCCATCTGCTGCTCATGGATATCGCCCGCCTCATTGAGGAATATTGGATCTGTTACAGTAAAGTAAGCTGCTGTATTGAGTCAGATGTATAAATCCATTCCTCCCATGCGGCTGTGACCAGCCTGTCATTGTGCGGCCCTAATGACGGATGATGTGGAGAATTCTCTTTCAGCGAGAGGTGATAAAGAGTCAAATCATGAGGGCTGAGGAGACACACAGACCTGGGGGGGGGGGGGGGGGCAGGAGAGGAGAGTGATCAGTCGAGGAGGAGGAGGAGGAGGGGGGGGGGCAGGAGAGGAGAGTGATCAGTCGAGGAGGAGGAGGAGGAGGGGGGGGGGGCAGGAGAGGAGAGTGATCAGTCGAGGAGGAGGAGGAGGAGGGGGGGGGGCAGGAGAGGAGAGTGATCAGTCGAGGAGGAGGAGGAGGAGGGGGGGGGGCAGGAGAGGAGAGTGATCAGTCGAGGAGGAGGAGGAGGAGGGGGGGGGGCAGGAGAGGAGAGTGATCAGTCGAGGAGGAGGAGGAGGAGGGGGGGGGCAGGAGAGGAGAGTGATCAGTCGAGGAGGAGGAGGAGGAGGGGGGGGGGCAGGAGAGGAGAGTGATCAGTCGAGGAGGAGGAGGAGGAGGGGGGGGGGCAGGAGAGGAGAGTGATCAGTCGAGGAGGAGGAGGAGGAGGGGGGGGGGCAGGAGAGGAGAGTGATCAGTCGAGGAGGAGGAGGAGGAGGGGGGGGGGCAGGAGAGGAGAGTGATCAGTCGAGGAGGAGGAGGAGGAGGGGGGGGGGCAGGAGAGGAGAGTGATCAGTCGAGGAGGAGGAGGAGGAGGGGGGGGGGCAGGAGAGGAGAGTGATCAGTCGAGGAGGAGGAGGAGGAGGGGGGGGGGCAGGAGAGGAGAGTGATCAGTCGAGGAGGAGGAGGAGGAGGGGGGGGGGCAGGAGAGGAGAGTGATCAGTCGAGGAGGAGGAGGAGGAGGGGGGGGGCAGGAGAGGAGAGTGATCAGTCGAGGAGGAGGAGGAGGAGGGGGGGGGGGCATCTCACTACATGAGCGACGGAAAGTGTTTTCCAGTTTCCTTTCGGCAGCAGAGCAGTCTGGGGTCAGGGGGTCAGCGGGTCGGGGAGGGTTCAAGAACATGCCCTTTGACCTGGCGTCGCTGCAGCAGGGTTCAGACAGCTCTGTGTCCCAGCAACGCAGCTGAATCCTTCTGAGTCAGCTTCCTGTCAGCCTGAATCAGATGAGCTGTGATTGGTGAATTAGAGGGAATGGGGGGGGGGGGGGGCGGGGGCAAAAGCAGCTCATGATATGTAATAGAATTTTAAATGAAGTGACACAACTAGTTAATAACAGGGTCACATATGAGCCCAAGCAAGAAGAGCATTCCAATAAGAGCACATCTCAGAAGGTGTGGCTGATCTGTGATGGAAACGAGAGGAGCCTCAGCACCGAGGGATGTGTGGACGACACACTGACTGTTCGTCTCAGCATCACAACATTCCTGCAGCGTCACACAGGAAATATGACCCTGGGACAGGAGACAGCGTTTTGGCTGCCCCCCCCCCGCTATCTGCCCCCCCCCCTGCTATCTGCCCCCCCCCCCTGCTATCTGCCCCCCCCAGCATCAAACACATCCAGACCCCCCAGTGGGAGGCTCCCTCCCGACCTCGCCATGCACTCTGGCCCCGCCCCCCCCCAACCGGCAGAGGTGTGAACCCCCCCCAGCCCCCACCCACCCCCAACACCCCACTCCAACACTCACACTGCCCCCCCACCCCTCTTTAGGGCTCCTGGGTTAGATAAGAGGTTGCTGAAGGTCTACAGATATGAAGAGGAGGAGGAGGAGAGGAGGGGAGGAGGAGGACGGGAGGAGGAGGTGTGGAGGAGGAGGAGGGGAGGAGGAGGAGTGGAGGAGTGGAGGAGTGGGGGAGGAGGAGGAGGGCAGGGTAGTAACTTCCCAGGAGAGTCTCACATCAAAGTTGCTGCTGAAGGAATGCTGACATTTGTTTGTTTTATCATCCGGCTCTCTGCTGTTTGATCACCAGGGCTGTGCTTGGGAAACGAGCCCCCTGCTGCCCCCATGCTCAGCCTCACACCACACACACATACACACAATGACACACACAACCACACGCACACACATACACCCCCCCCCCCTCCCACACACACACACACATACACACACACACCAGCCTAGTCATAGTGTAAAACTCTCTCCAGAATCATTTGAAAATAGGTCTCAGTTTTTTCCCTTGGTCAATATTTCTGATCAGAAGGAGGACATCCGATAACTACAGTTAGAGACCTGACACTTTAATCAGACTCACAAAGGAAACATCTCTCTTTTCTTTGGGCCCCACTGGTCAATCTGTCTTTCTGTCCTTTGTTTCCCTGAGTGGGAGGCCTGTGTGCTGGTGTGAGGAGCTGGGAAAGTCCCATGATTTATGGCCTACTGCAGGCCTGATCGCTTCTCTCCTCAGCGAGGTTAGCGCCGGAGGTAACCAGGGCCGATTGTTCTCTTCTCTTCTCTGATTTGGGAAAAGCTTCAATGTTCAGTGGGTATTACTGGTGCTGTTTCCCTCCACTCTGGAGTCGGATTAACATCCTGTGGGGGGATTTTCGAAGTAGAGAGTCTTGGTTGTTAGGGCACCTAGTGTGTTCCATCAGTTTGAAGAATACACTCAGCGAGATCAGATGTTAATTATTAAACAATGGAGGGTTACTGGGTAGAGCACGAACCATAGAGACAGGAGTGTTAATGCAGCGACCCAGGTTTGATTCCGGCTTGTGCCATTTCTGCATGTCAACTCTATCTCTCTATCTAGGTCAAAAACATTTCTTGAATTTGTACAGTAGTTAACGGTTGCAGAGTGAGAGAGCTTGATGACGTCTCTCTCCCAGCAGGTCAGCATTTCCTCGTGTTTGTGGAACGAGGGTAAGTTAATGCCTAACCCTTCCCTTCACACGTCAGAGGACATGTTTCTCTACACCAATGTCTCTCGGAAGACATAGGGTGTGAGGTCTCCTGTGCAACCTTCCCACAAGGCTGGGAAACGCACCCCTCCCTGTAGAACCCAGTTCCCTGATTCCTGATTGCTGATTCGACTCACCTGCTCTCCCTCTGCCACTTACTGCCACTACTTAAACTGGTCATTCACACCCTGTCTGTCCTTTGTGAGGTATTGTTTGCCACTATACCAAACTCACTCAATCTTCCAGTAGTGTCTGTATTGAAAACGTCTGTCCTATTTTTGTACCTGAACCAGAGTTTTGTGTTTTGTTTCCTTTTCTGGTTCCAATAAATACCCCTGAGCTCTGCGTTTGGATCCAGCCATTCCTGTCTCTGTGGGCATTCATGACATAGGGAAGGCTTTCAGTCATCCCTGTTGTGTTTTGCATTAACGCTAACGCTAACCTTGATATTAACAGATGCTCTCTGTATCCAAATATAAAGGGGTCCAGGAAAGTCCAGGTCATACTCGAACACACAAGCCAGGCCTGAGGCTACAGTCTGAATATCAGCCAGGCTCAATCACAAATCATCTGCTCTGGGACATCTTCATATGTCCAAAGGAGGGCATTACTTAATAATAACTGAATAATTGTGTTGTATTTTTTACCTAAGCTCAAACCTCGGGATACCTCATATGTTGTTATAACCCTGGAATAGAGTCCGAGGTAACATTTGAGTTTTATGAGTAGCAACAGTTTATGTCAGATGGCTGAGCGGTTAAGAAATTGGGCTATAAATCAGAAGGTTGCTGGTTCGATTACCGGCCATGCGAAATGACGTGTCCTTGGGCAAGGCACTTCACCCTACTTGCCTCGGGGGAGAATGTTCCTGTACTTACTGTAAGTCACTCTGGATAAGAGTGTCTGCTAAATTACTAAATGTAATGTCAGTGTAGGTAACAACGTCAGATATTCAGTTTGCCAAATCCCTCTGGTCAAATGAGGGACAGTGAAGAGTCCTCATCAGACATCAAACCTTCCAGGCACCATTTATAGAAACCAGTTGTTTTCAAACCTCAGGTATCTCCTGTGAAGCTGCGACCCTGGACAGAGCTGGAGTCACCTTCAGGTGTCCCTGTTGCATCTGCTCACCTGCTCCTGTTGGAGCAGCCATGCTTACCTGGAGAGCAGGGCTGAGGAGCAGGGCTGAGGAGCAGGGCTGAGGAGCAGGGCTGAGGAGCAGGGCTGGAGGAGCAGGGCTGAGGAGCAGGGCTGAGGAGCAGGGCTGGGGAGCAGGGCTGAGGAGCAGGGCTGGGGAGCAGGGCTGAGGAGCAGGGCTGGGGAGCAGGGCTGAGGAGCAGGGCTGGAGAGCAGGGCCGGAGAGCCGCCACCACCACATTCAGAACTCAGAGAGCGCTGGGGCTATATCAAGGCGAAGCACCCAGATCATGTTGCTATGAAGAGGGCTATATAAATGCAAATTGTATTGGAGATCTATTAGAGCTGGGGGAAAGGGGGCTGTATGTAAATGCTGTGTGGAGTACAGTGAAGCACTCAGCCTGGTCCGATTAGCATGGACCCAGTACAGGCAAAATAGGAGAAGGCGGGAAAAAAATAGCAATTGACTCTCGGTAAATCATGGTGAACAAGGTGAGAAGTTGGGTAATTGAATGGTTGAGGTATTCTATGTGATTTATTGCGTTGGCTGGAGAGAAGTGTGGAGAGATTGTAAACATAGGATGCTGAGTTCAGCTTTGTGGTATTTGTTTTACTGAGGATAGGACTGCGAGGCAGAAAATGTGACTAGTTCTACGAGGTGAAACTCAGAGATTATGACTGTGATGTTCCAAAGTGATTACATTCATGGTAGAGTGCTTCCAATGCACAAGGCAGATCCTCTTGCCGAAGCGACCCTAACGGAATATTATATTTACATGTTACAAAGCTGGATTTTTTTTGTTGTTACTTCCTTTACACTAAGAAAGTTGTGTTGACACCTGTTCATGATCACACACAGACCCAGGCTTGTTGTTTGGTTATATACCTTTTTACAAGTTGAAAAAGGGTTAACGTAAATCTACTTTTAGATGTCTTAAATGAGAGCTCAATATTTTACTTATGACATTTTATTGAAATTATATGTAATAGTAAGTGTACTAAAAATGTATTGATTTTGTATAATAACATACTTATGAACAACTGCTCCCAAAAAAATGTTGGCCTGAAAACAGTAGCACCATGTCTGGCATGTTGTTAACATCTGAATAAACTGAAGTCTGATGATGAACACGTTGATGTTGCTGTTATCAGTCTGAGTCTGCTGGAATGAGGAAGAGGACAGGAAGTAGACAGGAAGAAGACAGGAAAGGGCCGGTCTAAGAGAACAGGAGAGCAGATCTTGCGTTCTCCGCCCGTGGAGAAATGACACCATCTAGCTGTGAGATGGGAAAGGTGCATCCAAGCCTTGATTTTTTTCTGCTCGATAGTTCTTGGGATGGGTGTAGCTCAGCTGACTGCAGACCAGAGATGGCAAAAGTACACACATCCTTCACTCAAGTAGAAGTACAGATACTCATGTTTAAAAAGACTGTTGAAAGTTGAAGTACTGACTACACTTTTTCCCTCAAGTTAAAATAAATAAGTGTGGGCTTTAAGTATGGGCTAAAAAGTAGCCATTACTACTACTACTTGTTTTAGCGTCACGCCAACTTTGTCTCTATGAAATACGAGACCAGCCTCAGCAATGCGGGGATGGTTTTGTGTGAATATACAGTGTATTGTTTAAAGCCATTTGTCATAATGAAGCTAATTGGTGCATTTACTTACTGTGAGGCTCGTGAAGAGGCTGTGATTGGATCATGAGGCTCGTGAGGAGGGCCTGTGATTGGATCATTCTCAAGTGTCATGCTCCTGCCTTGCCACATGGAATTTTTGTAGACTAGCTTACATTTGTTGGGGGTGATTAGCCAGAAAATGAACAAGTACTAGTCTTTTGTTACTTCCCATCTCTGCTGCAGATCAAGAGATTACAGGTTCAAAACCCCCCATGGGCCACCTGGGTTGAAAGAATCTGCTAAATTCACACTTTATTATTATGAATCGACTGTAACTACTGAATGATTCCATCACACACAGTAAAGTATCTATTCAGTTGTTTATTCTTAGAAAAGCAACAATGTTCTGATGCTCAAGGCTTTAAACCCCAATTACAAAATGGAGGCCACTTTCATCAAGTACATAACATAACCTTCTGGAAAAACAAACTCAAATGAAATTAAAGATCCGTTTATATACAGTATGTACAATTCATGAAGTAGAAATGCAACACTGGCCATAACAACATGCTAACGGAACAGTCATAACATTATAAACATTGTTGACTTTTTGTACGTTACCAAGCAATATAGTTTAGGCCCAATTACGTGACAATACCTTACACCTACAAGCAACTGGTCCAGGATCTGGTCACCAGGACGTCGTAGTGTAAACCAGCGAGGGCAGGAGTGTAGCTCAGCTGGACTCAGCGCTCCGCCACCCTCTGCTGGTGGGAGGTCCGATGAGCTGCTCCAGCTGTCAAGGTTATTTCTTCCTGACTGAGATGTTCTTACACACCCACGTCATGCCGTCCTGGGGGAGTGGCCAAACCAGGGGTCACATCATGTATATCTGACAAGTGTGTGTGTGTGTGTGTGTGTGTGTGTGTCTACCTGCAACCCCTCTGTGGAGACAGCAGAGCAGGCCTGAATCTGCCAGACTCTGTCTCTGATGGTGTGGAGGTTCAGCCCCTGGGCCAGCTCAGACGCCGGGGCGGCCGTCAGAAGGTCCTGCTTGTTAGCAAAGATCAACAGAGGCACCGCCCCCAACTTCTCCTCCTCCAGCAGCTCCAGCAGCTCCTGCACACACCAGGGGGGTCAAGATGGAAGAAACCTTTCAGAGAGAGAGAGAGAGAGAGAGAGAGGGAGAGAGAGGATAGAGAGAGAGAGAGAGAGGGAGAGCGAGAGCGAGAGCGAGAGCGAGAGCGAGAGCGAGAGCGAGAGCGAGAGCGAGAGAGAGAGAGAGAGAGAGAGAGAGAGAGAGAGAGAGAGAGAGAGAGAGAGAGAGAGAGAGAGAGACTTACCTGACCTGTCTCTTCAAACCTCTTCCGGTCTGAACTGTCGATCACATAGATCTGTCCAAACCAGACCAGACATTAGTATGTCAGAATTAACTCCTACTGCCTCAATCATGCTGTGCTGTATGTGACATGCACACCTACCAGAACATCAGGTTTCTAGTTCTTCCTGATAGAACCTACCAGAACATCTGTGTTCTCAAAGTAGTTCCTCCAGTAGGGCCTGATCTTCCTCTGTCCTCCGATGTCCCACACATTCAGCCTGAAGCCCTGAGACTGAACACTCTTGATGTTGAAGCCCTGGAACACAGGATGAGTCTCACAGTAGGGCACCTCAGATGTCTGTACCTGTGTGTCTGTGTGTGTGTACCTGCGTGTGTGTGTGTGTGTACCTGCGTGGGGGTGATGTGGCTGACGTCCTCAGAGGCCAGCTGCTTCAGCAGGGTGGTCTTGCCAGCGTTGTCCAGCCCTAGCAGCAGCAGACGCACCTCCTGGTCAGGGGACTGTTTCAGCCTGCGCAGGATAGACAGCAGGCCCTGTGGAGGAGCACACCTGGAGGCTGAGGTCTGCAGCACGCCTGGAGGGAGGCTGAGATCTGCAGCACACCTGGGGGGAGGCTGAGATCTGCAGCACACCTGGGGGGAGGCTGAGGTCTGCAGCACGCCTGGGGGGAGGCTGAGGTCTGCAGCACACCTGGGGGGAGGCTGAGGTCTGCAGCACGCCTGGAGGGAGGCTGAGATCTGCAGCACACCTGGGGGGAGGCTGAGGTCTGCAGCACACCTGGAGGGAGGCTGAGATCTGCAGCACACCTGGGGGGAGGCTGAGGTCTGCAGCACGCCTGGAGGGAGGCTGAGATCTGCAGCACACCTGGGGGGAGGCTGAGGTCTGCAGCACACCTGGAGGGAGGCTGAGGTCTGCAGCACACCTGGAGGGAGGCTGAGGTCTGCAGCACACCTGGAGGGAGGCTGAGGTCTGCAGCACACCTGGAGGGAGGCTGAGGTCTGCAGCACACCTGGAGGGAGGCTGAGGTCTGCAGCACACCTGGAGGGAGGCTGAGGCACTTCTGATCCTTTAGCTTCTTCTGTGCTTGCAGTATCTGCACCACGCTTTGGACAGAATTGTCTCTGCTAAATCGATCAACTGTGAATGTAACAAGTAAACAATGTACTTCTGGAGTGGTGTGGGATTCCTCCAGAAAACAGAACCCACCAGCTGAACACCAATCAGGTGAGGCGTAGTTCTGATTGACTCGGATTGTCACAGATAGATTAATAAGGAACAGGAGCTCAAGTGTGCACATGTGTGTGGCAGTGACACACACAGCAAGAAGCACTAAGCACAGATTTAGCCTCTAGTCTCTTAGCTAACATGGCCTGCCTCTATATAGGCTTGAGGAGCCACGTTCTGATTGGACGGCTGTGATGAGGCGCGTGCGGGCCAAGTGGATTGGCTCCTGGTGGCGCGAGATTGAGGCTTTGGATCAAGCCCTTAGAGGCATTAAAATACAGACTGATGTGTCAGCACTGTAGGAGCCTGCTAGATAACCTATTTACCAGCAGGCTAGCTAGAGCTATAGTCACGTCGTAGCGAATTGTAGGGTTTGATAACCAACTGGTAAAGTTGGCTAATAGGACACATGTCACTAGGTCAGGGCATCAACCGGGAAGGTAAATTGGGAATTTGAGGGCTGCATGATGAAAACGGAGGGAATCTTATTTCAGGATGAACCAGTGCTATGTTAACCTCACACGCACTTGATAAACATGAATTTCAGACAGTTATTCTAATTTATTCATCAACAGTTGGATTGGCTGTCATAGACTAACATAAACTCTGCGTTTGCCACCGCACAGTTTACATAACATTACGATTTGACAATAGGGATGTAGACTACTTAAATTAGTTAAAAAAACATCAACCCTATGTGAACTAGGAGGACTCGCAGTTAGTTAAGTATTACCTACTGTAAGCCTAGTACAGTACGCTAACGATAGCAACCTGTATTACTACTAGTAATACTAGTACTGTACTGTAGCCTACTCTGTAATAAACCCAACTTGCTAGCTACTGTACCGCCTACTATAACTCCGTTCTACGCTGTTATAATTACTACTAGCCAGCTTTAGTTTGTGACAAGTCTCATCTCAAAAACAAGGAAGACTTCAGTAACTAAGTAACTTACCATGGTAGCTCTGCTGGTGTTGGTCTTGTTCAGGTTGAATGGATTAGTTAGATCAGCACAGCTGCGAAGCAATCCGTAACTATAGCAGCCGTGACGTACACATAAACAACGACAAAGGGGCGTACCTAGCCACTATTAGCAAGCTATTTGCTACTAGTATGTCTGATTAAGACATTATGTAAATCATATATGGTATAATTATACATTGATACCATTTTGTTGTGTACATACCGCTGTTGACTGATTTCCCTGTTGCAAAGCAGTAGCACACTCCAGGACACAAAATAAGATGCCTTAAACCACTTACTGTACAGTTCTTCCAGGCCTACTTATACTAATACTGATACCATGTCGCTTCAAGTCGCGATGAATCAGTTTAATGTGTAATATTTTCTGTTTGGTTAAATCATATTTACTATTTCTAACCTGTTGTGTGCGGTGTTTGCATCACGACACCACACCGCCCTCTAGTGGCTAGTAATCAACACCCGCTGTTTTAGGCTGCTGGAATCATCAGTATCCGTCTTTCGACCGGGGACTGAACATGTCGAATACGTAACGGTTGGAATTGACTGTTCATTTGCGTTCAGGATAAATTGCTGAATGATTTCATTCGTGATACCGGCCAACAACCCAGAAAATGCCGCAGAAAACACTGGGATCCCTTATAGGTCTGCTTTGTACCGGGACATGTTTGGTGCAGGTAAGCAAGAGTCGGCGCCCATATAGCAGCAGCTCTGTTAATCGAGGCCGTGGTCGCAGCTGGGAGTAGGCCTTCTATTGTGCGTTTTTGTTTTCCCACATAGCGAAAGGAACTTTGGGCACAGCTCGCTTGCTAGACTAGCTGTTTAACCCCAACTTTTAGCGACGTTAACTCTGGCAAGGCTAGATTGTTGATACTGAACCACAGCAATATCGAAATACTTAATGTAATCATTAATCTAAAATGTACAATGTCATTGCTAGTTATAGTTAGCCACCTCCAGTTCCCTAGAACTGAGAAGACGTCAATCAAGGCGAGACAACCCAGCAAGGGAAGTTAACTCCCTCTTGTTTTGTAGTTAGATCGATTGTTTTCTCGCAAATATCCATGTACTGTAAACGACGATGACATCACATTTGGTAAACGCTAATGTTTTGTGATCAGAAGCTACATTACTGGATATAATTATCGTGCAATACATGGTAAAAACTGCCATTCAACGTTCCTGAAGCTACAGTGTTTATACTCAATTTATACGCCCAACGACAGATTATTTTGATGACACTATTACTTGACTTATGTGTATAATATTCTTTGTTGAAGTAATTGTGCCTGTGTATTGTCAGTTGTTGAGTACTCCCACACTTTCTTTAAAACGTTGGTTTGATGTTGGTCTGAATTGTTTGTCGTTTTTAGCTCAACAAAAATCTTCCTGAGAAAATGGACACCCTTTCGATAGCTACACATAACTATAAAAAAAGGTCCACACAATAGCACGTCCGTTTCCCCTTGTTCAAGTTGATTCGTTGTTCGGAATAAGTACAGGGACGTTGGAACCCATGACCCTGCTGTTTCCAACTAGCGGTCTTCGTCCCTTTCAACATACACATGTAAAAAGCAATAACAGAGTTACTTCGAAGATGTGGGAAACCGTCGTGCTAATATATGTACAGTTATGCCCATGTTGCTACCGTGTGTGCGTGTGTGCGGTTCGCCGTATATTAACCGTGTGGACATCCTGTGTGTGCGTAGGGGAAGGAGTTCTGTTTCGGAGTGAACAACGAGCAGTACCGGTGTGAGATGGGGTACTGCTGTGGGGAGACCGAGTGCTGCACTTATTACTACGAGCTCTGGTGTAGGTTCCTTGCCATTCTGTTCCCTAGCACAGCTTCTGCACCCGCACTCACGACTAAAAACACTGGATATTGGTTCTGTCTGTAGTAAGCACATTAGTGTTTGTCCTATTAGACATGTTGCAGTGGAAATGTGAGATTATTCCACACCCGATACTGATTTAGGAAAGTGTATTAAAGTCAACTTTGGTGTCAGATACTGGGCATGCTATTTTAGTCAGAGCTTATTTGATGAACTCTGTGTGTGTATGTGTGTATATGCGGTGTGTGTGTGTGTGTACGTGTGTATATGCGGTGTGTGTGTGCTGTGTGTGTATATGCGGTGTGTGTGTGCTGTGTGCAGGGTTCTGGCTGGTGTGGACCCTCATCATCATGCTGAGCTGCTGCTGTGCGTACCGTCACCGGCGTGTGAAGATGCGTCTGCAGCAGGAACAGAGGCAGAGAGAGATCAGTCTGATGGCCTATCAGGGAGCCTCTAGCTCCTTCATCACCCCCCCGCCCCTCAACCTGCGTGAGGACACACACACACACTACGTACACTCACACTACGTACACACACACACACACACACACTCCAAAGGGGGTCAGTGGTAACACGGTTGCGTCATCTCTCCTGTCTCCAGGGTTCTGGACGGACTGTAAGCTCCCAGACTATGAGGAGGTCGTAGGTCACCCCCCGACCCCGCCCCCACCCTACTCAGAGATCCCCCCCGAGACCACGCCCATCATCCTGCTGCCTGCCACTGCCAGCCAATCAGAAGCTTCCGTGGTGCTGGAGCCCCTAGTGGAAGCAGAGCCTGACTCAACTTTATCAACACCGGAGCAGCAAGTAGCCGGGGCCGCCAGCCAATCAGAATCCGCGGAGGAGGAAGATGCCGAAGCCCCATTGGATGAGGATTCAACTCGGCGCCGACACGTGACGGGCGACTCTGGGATCGAGGTGTGCGTGTGCCGTCTGGACGAGGTGGACGAGGACGCCAGCGCGTGCCAGGGCGCCGGGGGCAACGGTTGCTGCTCTTCTGAACACCGGCACGCCCTCAGACACAAAGACCAAGCCCCCTGCCCTAGCCCCGCCCCCAGCCCTGTCCCCAGTGGTGGGGACCGGCTGGTGTGACCGCCGCCTCACTTGCATGGGCGGCCCGGGGCAAAGCTGGGAGGGGCGTTGCCACGGTGATCAGCATCCTCATCATCGTCGTCGTCGCCAGGAAGTGACGCGGCCGCAGAGCGCTCTGCTGACGCCCCCTGGTGGTGATTTAGAACTGTGACGTTTGAGAACGTCACCGACGGTGATGATGATGACAAGCCCAAGTTGCATTGATTCAAGGAAGTAACTGTTTGTTTGTTGTTTTGTGGCTCTGCTAACAGTTGATCCTCACCCACCCTCACGTTTGAGACAAAGACCAGTTTCAACAGATCAGAAAGTCTGGCCAGAGACACAACACTGGCTCATCTTATTTCTTCCAAAGCTCTGTGTGTGTGTGAGTGTGTGTGTGAGTGTGTGTGTGTGTGATATGGGCCACAGCTGCACAGTGATGTCACTCCAGACTGTCTTCTTCCCTCTCTGGCCTCGTCCAGAATAGAGGACGGGGGGACTACAGGCAGGCTGTGTGTCTGTCTGTCTGTCTGTCTCTGTCTCTGTGTCTCTCTCTCTGTCTCTGTCTGTCTGTCTCTGTCTCTCTCTCTGTCTGTCTCTCTGTCTGTCTCTGTCTCTGTGTCTCTCTGTCTGTCTCTGTCTGTCTGTCTCTCTCTCTGTCTGTCTGTCTGTCTCTGTCTGTCTCTCTGTGTCTCTGTGTCTCTCTGTCTGTCTCTGTCTGTCTCTGTCTCTCTCTCTGTCTGTCTCTCTGTCTGTCTCTGTCTGTCTCTCTGTCTGTCTCTGGGGGGGGGGGAGGGGGGGGAGGAAGGATTATTTGATGGCGGAGGTCCAGGGGCCAGGAGTCCATCCCAGACTGTCTACTGACACTCTGACAGCGCTCTGCCTGCTACTTGGTGTCTATTAATAACCCTGAGAGTGTGTGTGTATCTGTACGGTTGCCTGTGGGAGGTGATGTAAGGGTGTGTGTGTGGGGGTGTGTGTAAGGGTGTGTGTGGGGGGGGTTTAAGGGTGTGTGTGTGTGGGAGGGGATGTACAGCAGTGTTTGAAGGGCTGACAGCCTCGCAGGACCCCAGATCAGGGAGGGATGTAAAGACAGGCCGTCCTCCAAACACCACTCATCATTCTTTCACGCATTTTTCTGTTTGTATTTACTGTATATATACATGCTTTAATCGATTGCCATTATAATCAAGGTAAACGGCGACAAAGCTGTAAACTTGGGGCTGCTTGAGAGTATAGTGGAAGAATATTATGGGATGGGTCAGTGTGTGGACATATTTGGCATATCAAAGTGCCTTGAGGGCTAGCACACACTCACACACACACACACACACACACACACACACACACACTCTGAGAACACAGGGTTTGTTTGTGGGTCAGCTGGTGATGTAGCACGTCTGTCAATCATAGTTGTAGATCACTTGAAAAATGTCTTACAGCAAAACACACACAACTGACCGCCTATAAGGCCAAACCAACTCGACTGCTGTTTTGGTACAGCCTCACACACACGTGTCCCTGGTGTGTGGGCCGGGTTAAGTTTAGCTGGCTGGTTTCTGGTTTCATCATGTTGTTGTGGAGCACCAGGGGCTTAGAGAGGGCCCACTGCCCTGAGTTAGCCCCGCCCAGAACACACACCTGGGGAGGAGGGGTGGGGGGGAGGAGGGGTGGGGTGGAGGAGGGGTGGGGTGGAGGAGGAGAGGTTGGGTAAGGGTTGAGTGGAGCGAGTGTGGTACGAGCATACCTCTCCTCAGAGCAGAGGCAGGGGACCGAGGGGGAGGAGGGATAGGGGAGGTGGAAGGGGGCAAACGGTGTGCATGTTGGGCAGGGTCAGGGCTCAGAGGCTATTAGGCTAGCGTTAGCAGCATGGGGGGTTAAAAGAGGCCAGCTGTGGTGGGGTCTGTCTCTGCGATGACAGGATGTGGTTTGGAGAGAAGCCCGGCTGTGTGACGAGCTTGCGGCCTCTGGAGCAGGGCTGAGGGCCTCTAAAACCCTTCAGCAGCCTCTGGAGCAGGGCTGAGGGCCTCTAAAACCCTCCAGCAGCCTCTGGAGCAGGGCTGAGGGCCTCTAAAACCCTCCAGCAGCCTCTGGAGCAGGGCTGAGGGCCTCTAAAACCCTCCAGCAGCCTCTGGAGCAGGGCTGAGGGCCTCTAAAACCCTCCAGCAGCCTCTGGAGCAGGGCTGAGGGCCTCTAAAACCCTCCAGCAGCCTCTGGAGCAAGGCTGAGGGCCTCTAAAACCCTCCAGCAGCCTCTGGAGCAGGGCTGAGGGCCTCTAAAACCCTCTAGCTAAGTTGATCTGTCCCATTCTGGGGTGGGCTCTGTATTCTTTGATTCAAGACTTTAGTCCAGGTTAGCTAGTTGAGAGCTGAATGAGTTTCAGAAAAACGGACATTTATATAGCTACTCCTTGTAGTGTTATGTTTTTTTCAGATTGGATGTATTTTGGGGTAATGCTTTGAGTTCATTGTGTTTGAATGTTAAATGATGAAATGGGGAGGGCGTTGCTGTGTTGAATTGGTAGGTGTGTGAGTGTGTGTGTTTGAGGGGGAGGGGGGGGGGGTGGAGTATTTTTACAGTCTCTGTGCTTAACCTGTTAACATGCACTATCATTGCCAAACATATTTGTCTCTGGCTTTCTCATGTTTACCTAGATAAAGGGCTATTTAGTCAATCATGGACAAACAACATCCATTATCTGCTGGTAGTGACGCTAATTGAACGTAGTGTCATTGTTTAAACAGCGTGTCTGTTGTGCTGGTGCACGTGTGAATGACAGTGAATTTATATATGATTGTATGTTGTCAAAATACAGCTTTTATTTGCCTTTTTCCGTTTTGTTTAATGTTCACAGAGGTGCTTGATACTCCTATATTTTCTCAATCTCTCCTTTGTCCCTGTTGTCATCCCCCATCTCCTACCGCTCTGCTGTGTCAAGAAGATGCGCCCCAGGAGGAGTATGGTTCTTGAGCTAGCTAGCAGGTGTGTGGTTCCTAGCTAGCTCCAGACTGTGTAACCCTAGCTAGCCTGGGTTGCTTCCATGTAGACCGTGTACCGACACCCCGGGCCCTGCGCCTGGCCACAGGGACTGGAGCTAGCAACCCCCGCAGCACTGTAGTTTGTTATTCTCAGACGGGAACTAACGTTCCAGCACACGGCCGCGTAGCACAGCCCCAGAGACGCACCGCACGGCGTCCTCTGGGGGGGTCCTGTTCGAAAGAACAGCTCGATACAGCGAAGGACCGTGCTGATGCCGTCTGGTCACGTGTACAGCTAAGTGTGTGTGGACTGTGTATCACGTCCCTGATGTGGCTCAAGTGGCGCAATCCACTGAGGAAAGCCCCAAGCCGTTTGTTTAGCTTACCATCCAAAGCCTTTTTCTTTCCTCAACCAGCCCTTCTCTTTGTCCTGTTCTGCGCCTCTGTCCTGTATCTAAGAAGGCTATGCAAAAAAACTAAAACCCACCCATATGCTGCAATACTTATCTGTTGTTTGTCTGTGGTTGCCAGTTGAAGCAATATTAATATCGGTAAATGTCGCACTGTACCACGTTTGGTATGTTTGTCTTTGTTTAAGAAAACAAAAAAGATAAAACAATGTTTGTATGTTGCTACAGTACCACTGGTGCGTGTATGCTGTGTGCTGTGTACCTCCCGATGGGAGCTCTGTGGTTGTAAAAAAAGAAAAAATACTTTTAATGTATCCTTTGTTTCTTGTTAGTACATTGTGACATACTGGATATAAATCCAGTCTGTTGTCATTCTAATATGTTAAGAGTAATACTCATGCTTGTCACGGGGATAAAACGTTGTTTATTGTGTAAGCTGAAGGAGTGTTGAATGCAATGGTTTTGTTGAATATACGACTATTTAATCGCTCTTTTACATGTTTTTTTTCACGTCTTCATCCCCATGGTCTCTGCCCAGTTCTCTTCTGTGTGGTTGACTTGTCAAGGCGCCCTTGTTGTCTTTGTAAACAACACCTTGGATGTCCTCGTTTTCCATCCTGAGGACTTTCCGTTGACTGATATTTTTTGTTGCCTTCTACCCTCAATAAACGTGTAACTTAACCTAATGTATAGGCGATCTGGATCATGTAACGAAATCGGCTGAGTGGAGAATTTAGCACAGAATTGATCGTTAGCCTAGCCAAACCGGAATAAACCTAGCTAAACCCGAATTATCTGATAGCCTAACAATAGCTGCACTGTCCTTGCATTTGACAAAGGCCTAATGATAAAGACAACAATGTATACAATGTACACACATTATTATCCTACAAACTAGGTTGCTCTGTTCAACTTGTAAACAGATATTTGTTGTCATTTTTTTCTCTCGCGCCTTTTCTCTTTTAAACCATAGGTGGAAAGTGTCCAGTCGATGTTGTGTTTGATTTGTGTGAGCGGAAAGATTATAATTTCATTTTTCTACGTTTTTTTTGTTTTGTTGCCAAAACAAAGAAAAATACCAATGCTTGAGGAACAGTTGGACGTGTAAAAGCGCGCCATCTTTCATGTTTTTTTTTCTATCACTCAGATCAAGCCAAACCGAGAGAGGATAAATATCCACTCTGATTCATCAATGAATCATAAAAGTACATTTGATGCTTTGATTTAGCACAGGATCTGATGTGCTCTCGGCTCATCATTTATATTTTATTTTTATAATAAAAATAAACATCGGCACAACCGAGGCTCAGTTTGTGTTTTCTCATCTCTTGCTGTTATTTGAGGTTCCTTGTTTCCCCTTGAGACTGAAACAAGCCTTCAGGGATGCAAGTCCTAATGACCCAGTCATGATGTTGTTCATGAAGTCTGTTTCACACCCCTCCCTCACCAGAAAATACAACAGTCTTAGAAAGTACAGCTTCAGTTCTCAGTTCTGCAACAAAACTGCTGGAAAACCCTTCATGAACACAGGGAACCCATGAAGTAGACATGCTCAGAGGGCTCGTCTGGGTTGAGTTACATCTCCGCTGTGTCAGCACACTGTTCAAATAACATAATGTAGACTAGACTGCCTAGATGGGGTCAGAACATTGTGCTTAACCACTTCACTGCGTCGGTCTACCAACGCTGGACCAGGTCTTCAACCGGAAACCAGTCTCCATGACGGCCAACAGCGAGTTTCCAGGTCCCATCCAACGTCTATAAAGCCGAACAATGGATTTTTGGTGTTTCAAAACCCATTGACATTGTATGACTATGTTTAGCTTGTGTTCTGCTCCTCTCTCTTACCAACCGTCTCTGGAGGAGGGGATCCCTCTCTGAATTGCTCCTGCCAAGGTTTCTTCCATTTTTTCTCCTGTCGGGAGTTTTTCTGGGAGTTTTTCCTTGTCTTCCTTGAGGGTTTAGGTTGGTTGAGGGGCAGTTCTATGGGCGTATGTGAAGCCCTCTGTGACATGCTTGCGTGTAAAAAGGGCTATACAAATACAGTTGATTTGATTCTCCTCCTGGCCCAGGAGCAGGGGGTCAGTATGAGGAGCAGGAGGTCAGTATGAGGAGCAGGGGGTCAGTATGAGGAGCAGGGGGTCAGTATGAGGAGCAGGAGGTCAGTATGAGGAGCAGGGGGTCAGTATGAGGAGCAGGAGGTCAGTATGAGGAGCAGGGGGTCAGTATGAGGAGCAGGGGGTCAGTATGAGGAGCAGGGGAAGCTGGGCTCTCACCGTGCAGGTTGTTGGTCTTTATTGGCAGATGTTTGTTTAGCGGAACATCAGGAAGGTAAACAAGATACTTCTGGGTTTAGATACACACACACATACATACATACACACAGTGGTTTTACAACAGCAGGGACAGACATGCAAGTCGTACAATATGGAGAGAGAAAAGGCAAGGCAAAGTGTACATATCAACATAAATATCCCCATTCGCATAAATGAAAGATCATGTTATATCTGTTTGATAGCATGCCTAATGCAGGTACAGATGACCAGGTTAGTCTCCAGTGTGTGTGCTAAGTGTTTAAATACCCAGGCTTCTGTGGAAATATGACTCAGATAAAAACAGTGATAATATAAGGACATACAGGTAATACACGTGAACTTGATAAAAAGGCTGCTAAAAAAAATGCTTTCGTATTTGCTTGTAACTGTAGATAAATAGTTAATAAAACAGAAGTTTCCTAACGCCAGGAACCCAGAGAACATGATATCAGTTCTACCAGGGACCTCACTTATCAGTACAAACTCATACTATATTAATCTAAGGAGTGTGTGCAAGGATGTGGGTCATTAACTGCTTATTGGAAAAGAAGTATAAAAGGAGTCAGACAAGTTGTGGCTAAAGCAATAACATCACCCAGGCAACGTCAAATAAATTTAAAATTGAATCAATTATTCAAAGTCTCACCGGAACACAGGATGCCAAAAGATGACCTTCATGCACACTACACTAACAATGTACATTCAGACCGTAGCACTATAGGATCATTGAGGTTATGGAGGGTGTAACCCAGTGGTAGAACATTTACAGATCCCCCCCCCCACCCCCAAGTCACTTTGGATGAAAGCATCTTCTGAATAAATATATTACAAAAACACCTGACAGCTTTGTGGAGAGCATGTATGCATGACGCACACAGATCCCTCCAGACCAGTGGGACACGTCCAGTCAGCTTTACAAATGAAGGCAGAGGAGAGATTTGTCCAAGAGGGACGGTATCCAGCCAGCCCTGGGGCCCTAGCGCCCTGGAGACTCCTGAACACAAACTGCTTCTGTGTCCAGCTGCAGAAAACACCTTGTGACAGTCAAACGTTTAAAGAACCATACTCAGTTGCTGCCTGGACTGTCCAAATTAAACAGCCTGATCTTCAGAAGAAAGGTCTTTGTCCAGACCCCTAAGGTCCAGCATCATCAACCAGCTGTCAACGCTGGTGTGGAGTTTAAGGCCTGGTTGGTGGAGGGTGGGAACAGGAATCGTTAGAGACCACATACCGTGGCTGTTCTGTGGGCTGGAGAGAGCGCAGGCTGTGGGGGAGCAGGTCTGTCAGGGGGGAGGCTGTCTGGAGGAGGACTCTGCAGACTCATCCAACATCTCCGTCCAGATCTGACCCAGCTGTAGTGGTAGAGGAAGGTCACCCCTCTCTTCCTCCATCTCTCTCGTCCTCCATCTCTCTCTCCCTCCTCAGTAGAAGCGCTTGCGTCGGCTCTCGCTCCAGTGGCTGTACACCACCAGGCTCACGACCACGAGCAGGAACACCCCCAGCAGGGAGAACAGGATCATGAAGAACATGGCCACACTGCTCATCCCTTCTTCTTCCTGCCCCACTGGAGCAGGGAGAGAGAGACAGAGAGAGAGACAGAGAGAGAGAGGGAAACAGAGACAGAGAGAGAGGGGAATACAGAGAGAGAGAGAGACAGAGACAGAGACAGAGACAGAGAGAGAGAGGGAAACAGAGACAGAGAGAGAGGGGCATACAGACATAGAAAGATAAAATATGGAGAGAAATACAAATATAAATGAAGTCACAGAGACTCATGTGAGATCTTCAAGCCGTTCCTCCCAGGAGTGGGCCTAAGTGAGTCGTACATCGTATCAGATTCATGTTGTCTACACTGGGTATGGTGATCTCCACTTCCTCCTCCTCTTCCTCCTTCAGGCTGCGAACCACAGTCAGCTGGTACAACTTCAAGGAAATGATATCATGATTGTCTGTAAAGGAAGTGACATTGTGATTGTCTGTAACGGAAATGACAACCTGATTGTCTGTAAAGGAAGTGACATCATGATGATGAGATCATGAGGGAGGAGGGTGATCATCACCTGACAGGTCTCCTGTCATGGCGGACGCTCCGAAGTAGTAACCCTGAGGCAGGTTGACCCCCGGCACATCCAGACAGTCTCTCCAGTCATGCTGGCCCTCAATGTCTATCATGATCTACGGGAGGGGGGATGGAGAGAGAGAGAGAGAGAGAGAGAGAGAGAGAGAGAGAGAGGAGGAGGAGAAAGACAGAAGACACAGAAGGAGGAAGGAGAGAGAGGTGTAGAGATAAAGGAAGACAGGGAGCGAGGAGTTGGGGTGTAAAGGTAAAGGAAGAGAGAGGGAGGAGGGAGAGGGGGGTGTATAAATAAAGGAAGAGAGAGGGAGCGAGGAAGAGAAAAGGAGTGAAGGGAGAGAAAGAGAGGGACACAAAGGGAGTTGGAGTACAGTACATAGGAACATCTCAGTGCAGCGCGTGTCCAGTACTTGTTGACTAGTTGCCATGTCTGGTTCACTATACAGCTGACACGACTGTGACAGTTCTGGCCTGTTTGCTGCATGTCGTGTGTGTGTGTGAAGAAGCGTGTGTGTGAGAGAGAGAGAGCGTGTGTGTGTGTGTGTGAGAGAGAGTGTGTGTGTGTGTGTGTGTGTGTGTGAAGAAGCATCTATTTCTGGACTGCTCACCAGGATAAACACCACATGACAGTTGGGTTATTTTAGTTATAGAATAAATGAAGAGTAAAAATCAGAGTATCTTAGTATGTATATGTGTGTCACAGTATGTGATTGTAACGCGTGTGAGACAACGTGTGTGTGTGAGAGAGCGTGTGTGTGTGTGTGAGCGTGTGTGTGTGTGAGAGAGCGTGTGTGTGTGTGAGAGAGCGTGTGTGTGTGTGAGAGAGAGAGAGCGTGTGTGTGTGTGAAATCTCACCGTGAGCCTCCTGCGTACATATCTGATGAAGAGGAAGGTGTCGTGGTTGAGGTTGCGCACCATGGCGTTACAGCCACCCAGCTCTGTGGGACGACCATCATGCTCGTGGTCATAACTCACACTGCCGTTCCCGATCATGGCCAGCACGAAGGGGAAGATCCTCTGGAGGGGGGGGGGTAACAGCAACCACAACATGAGTCCACTAGACTGGGAGGGAAGAGGCGGCATGCTGAGTGGAGGGCCTCAAAGGGTAGGGCCCGTGAGGACAGGGGGTAGGTCTAGGGGACAGGGGGTAAGGTCTAGGGGACAGGGGGTAAGGTCTAGGGGACAGGGGGTAAGGTCTAGGGGACAGGGGGTAGGTCTAGGGGACAGGGGGTAGGTCTAGGGGACAGGGGGTAAGGTTTAGGGGACAGGGGGTAAGGTCTAGGGGACAGGGGGTAAGGTCTAGAGGACAGGGGGTAAGGTTTAGGGGACAGGGGGTAAGGTTTAGGGGACAGGGGGTAAGGTCTTGGGGACAGGGGGTAAGGTCTAGGGGACAGGGGGTAAGGTCTAGGGGACAGGGGGTAAGGTCTAGAGGACAGGGGGTAAGGTTTAGGGGACAGGGGGTAAGGTTTAGGTGACAGGGGGTAAGGTCTAGAGGACAGGGGGTAAGGTCTTGGGGACAGGGGGTAAGGTCTAGGGGACAGGGGGGAAGGTCTAGGGGACAGGGGGTAAGGTCTAAAGGACAGGGGGTAAGGTCTTGGGGACAGGGGGTAAGGTCTAGGGGACAGGGGGTAAGGTCTAGAGGACAGGGGGTAAGGTCTAGGGGACAGGGGGTAAGGTCTAGGGGACAGGGGGTAAGGTTTAGGGGACAGGGGGTAAGGTCTAGGGGACAGGGGGTAAGGTCTAGAGGACAGGGGGGTAGGGTCTAGGGGACAGGGGGTAAGGTCTAGGGGACAGGGGGTAAGGTCTAGAGGACAGGGGGTAAGGTCTAGGGGACAGGGGGTAAGGTCTAGGGGACAGGGGGTAAGGTCTAGGGGACAGGGGGTAAGGTCTAGAGGACAGGGGGTAAGGTCTAGGGGACAGGGGGTAAGGTCTAGAGGACAGGGGGTAAGGTCTAGGGGACAGGGGGTAAGGTCTAGGGGACAGGGGGTAAGGTCTAGGGGACAGGGGAGTGGTACCTGTGTGCGGGGGGTGTATCTCTTCTTCTGCGCCTGTTGTTTCCAGGAGGTTGTTTCCACAAGGTTGTTTCCAGGAGGTTGTTTCCACAAGGTTATTTCCACAAGGTTGCGTAAGAAAGACAGGGAGCACAACTCAAAACATGTTTACACAAGTCTAGTCTGGTTGTTCCATGAAGCTGGCTTACCAAACAAGCTAGGATTGTGTCGGTTGGTCTCATTTACATGTGTCATGATTCGGCTCCACAAAGCAATTTCAACATGGCTGAAGCTCAGTTACTATGGCAACTTCAGCTGGGAAGCTAACCTGGTCTGGGGCAGGCTAACTGGTGGACTGATGAAATCCATGTTCTACCTCTCCGGCTGCAGTGTGTGTCTGTGTGACTGTGTGTGTGTGTGTGTGTGCTTGTGTGTGTGTGTGTCTGAGGGGTGGGGGATGTGGTTTTACTGAACTCAAGACCCTGCTCTGTTCACCACAGGACATGTTGACCTAGATTAGACAGGAAGTGACACATGCAACACCTCAGCACTTTATGCAAGAGTCCTGAACATCTAGAATATCATAAATATCACAGGCAGGAATAAAGACATGCTAGGGAGAGTTATGTGTTATCTCTCTGTAGAGGTACATTACACGGTGTCTGGTAAACACAAAACTCTTCCTTGATTCCCAAAAGCCCTTTGAGATCCTTGATTATCAGCTGCACTCCCCACATGCACCATCTTTGGATGAAGGTGTGTAAATATATGATTTTATAATATAATATATCAGTGTTATGAGTGTGCTGGTATCTCCTACCTCCAGGTGTTTCTCCTCGTTGGGGTACGTATCCACAAACACACCCAGACCCGTGAAGTTATCTTTGTTCCCAAACACAGGACCTGTGAAGAACACACAGACCTGTCTTTCACCTTGTAGGGTCAAGTGACGTGGTGATGGCCATTACGGAACATGTGTCCTGGGTAAAGGACTGTGTTTCAGTCAGAAGTCGAAATGGCTCTACCGTTCTGCATGCGCTCCTTGTTGTACCAAATAGCCAGGCCATCCCCGTTCAGATTCTTCTTTCCTTGGCCGTGAATCTTGAAATGCACCTGTAGCTCCCAGTCTCTGAGATGACAGGGCTGGAGACACACGCGACACGCGCAGAGAGAGACAAAGGAGGGAGGTTTCTATTTCATCAGGCAAACAATATCATCATATTTCATATGTTCGATATCTTATCTGTAATTTAACCGTTTTACGGATTACTTTTATTATTGTTTTTGCCTGGCTATACCGTTTCTCGACAGATTGAGTGTGGTTATGTACTCACAATGCGGCTCCACACCGCCCCCTGTCGGCTCTGGCGATCAGGTGTTAACCGCACCTGATCCGTGGTAACCATGGCATCGCCCATCAACTCCCAGTGGGAAGAGCCGAACGACCCCACACCTTAACAAACAAATCATCACATTGACAGTTGTCAACAAGGACATTCTTCAAGAAGTAAAACTGACGTGAAACTCAAAGCCATAAATTGCTCTTATAACGGACGAGGTAAGCTAAAGGTGGAGGAGTCCGAAGTGTGTAACTGTTCTCTCGGGACCGTTGTAAGCTGACATTGACAGCAGTCTTCAACACAACTATAAATTGACTTGGAAACACTCATTTTAATTTCGTCAATGAGGTGTATAGGCCTACGCAACACAAAAGTCAGACTGCAATCTTTAACATGGGAGGGAATATAGTTTTCAGGAAACACTAACGGGAATGCATTGAACCACTCTAGAACATTCTCATTCAGTTGGACGATCCAGATAACTACATACCTTGGTAGGGCTTCGACAGCGAGTGTTCCCTTTTAAGAAACTCCTCCATTTCATGATGACCGTCGTCGGCAAAACACTGACCTAAAGCAAGAGAAAACAAAACAAGCATCCAAAGTATTTTTGAAACCATGGTTTGATGAATACAGATCATAGGTAGTACAGTGATTTCTCTGCAAAATTTGCTTGTGGCGGCGGCCATCGTTATCTATAATCCCACCCATAAAATGTTTGCATCCTTGCCATTGGTTTATCGGTTTGCATGGCGTCCTATCGTTTGCTTATTCGACTGCCAATCAAATTCACACGCTTGTCCGCATTTTTATTTATTCCAGCAGATGATGAGAGACACATTTATCTTTATGAAATCTTTCTAGACAAATATGCTGTTGTGCATAAGCAGGCAATGTATGGCCATTTGTGTAGTTATTTATAAAATATTTTTTCTTCTTCTTTTTGGACGTGATAGGCTATTCAAGGACAACTGCCTAGCCCAATATTTTCTAGCAAGCAGAACAATTCCAGATAAACCAGTTTTGAATCGCATAAATATTATACTAAATGTCCTCGTAATCAAGCTGATATAACAGTTAACATGTCATTCATAAAAACATGGGCAATGATATTTACATAAATCTCCATGTTTAATTTGCACTGGATAGCGTTATTAACCACATCATAATCTAATCAAAGCAGAATGACCGCTAAATCACATTTTTGTATCCGCAAACTTCCGGGTGCTTAGACTATGGATTCGTCAAATTATTAGAGACTATCTCACAATTACGTTCTTGGGACGTTAAGTTTCAACCTCGTGCCTTCTTACAACGAAAATTACAGCAACATTACTAGTAATATTTTAGAACCTATCGTAGTGAAGATTTATTTTCATAATTCAAGAAAAAGTTGGGTTCTCCTGGCTAATTTTGAAGATCTCTCTGTGAAACAGTTACACAACTTGCAGACGCTCCCACAAGCTATAGTTGTGGGACGATCAGTCAACGCACTGGAATTGATCTAGTCTGTATACGGTGATGGAGTAAAGAGAAAGCATGGAGTCAGTTGAAACAAAAACCAGCAAGGAGGTGGATATTTATCGTGACACATGGGTCCGCTTCCTAGGTATGTTGATGTATGCTGTAGTCTGTTTTCGTTTGTCGGAATCGAGATGTTGTCCTTGGTTTGCTGAGCGGAACTCGAAGGACAGAGCTGAGCTGTGCCAGCGAAGAGAGGAAGCCAGCTGGAAAGCCAGTTTGACTTGGTTGTAAAATATCTAATTATAGCATTTAAAAATCCAGGGTAAAAGGATCGAAATGGGATAGCAACATTAGTATTAGTGCTTGTAAATCTTAATGTTCCCAGTTGCCACTGGCACTAACTGTAGGAACTAGGAGACCAAACGTCTATATGCTGCCCCACTATCGACTCTGTCAAAACTAGCTAGCTAAGTAAACACCTGAGCTGGGTTGCCACCCGGGAAGCGAACACCAAGCAGGGAATAATCCTGTACTGCAGAGGCACGATCTCCGATATCCTAGATTGCTGTCTGATGCATGTAGTGCAGCACCCGTAACTTTGGTTAATGCGTATAGCCAGACTAGTTTTATGTTGGCTACGTATATATGCTATGTTTACTTTGTTGATGTTTTTACGCGAATACAACTCAGTAAGGTGAAGTGTTGACAGTGGAGTTAATGAGGCTAACCAGGAAGTACCCTGGCCTGTCACAACCAGCCACGCCAAGCAGATTTAATCAGTTCGCCAGGAGATCTTTAGCCTATAGTTTCTCAGCCTGGTCAAAAGTATATTGATATAACATGATAGTATATTATTGGTTATTTTATAGCATTGATTTCAGCCCCCTAGTTATACTGGCATGGGGAAAAACCACTGCCAGTTATAGAACATATTGACATTTCTGTCGGGAGAGTAAAGTGGTCTGGGCCAGGGTCACTTTCAGACCTGCTGTTACTATATTAAACCATGCAGACCAGGGCCAGCTGTAGATCTAGGCTGACATCCCCCTCACAGCTGTCTCTCTCTCTCTCTCTCTCTCTCTCTCTCTCTAACCCCCTCTCTCTCTCCTCCCTCTGCCCTTCATTCGCTCTCTCACCGTCCCCCACACAAACAAACACACACACTCACCTTGACACATTGCTGAGTTGAGGATTTGAATGACAGGAGGAAATCTGAAACTGTATCCCTCATTGTCACATGAAACAGTCGCATTTCTCCCTACTGCAGTCCTAACAAGCTAGGTCCTAGACCAGACCAGTCCAAACTAGGCCCCTAGACCAGAACAAGCTAGCCAGAGCTCACCCTGGTGTGTGTGTATCCCAGGCTACGCTAACGAGGTGGGTGAGGCGTTCCGTGCGCTGGTGCCCATCAGCGCGGTGTGGGCGAGCTACGCCGTGGCAACGGCCTACGTTACCGCGGACGCCGTCGACAAGGGCAGGAGGGCTGCTGAGGTGAGGAGATGCACATACATGCACACATGAACAACTATATTGTATAAACGTACACTCACACACACACATATAGGAGCTCCTTCATGCTCCTTCCAGTCTGTCGATTCCCTGACCTCTGACCCCCCCAGGCTCATGGTGAGGCCCCAGGCCGCACGACGCGGGTGGCGGTGGCAGTGGTGGACACGTTTGTCTGGCAGGCCCTAGCGTCTGTGGCAGTGCCAGGGTTCACCATCAACCGCGTGTGTGCCGCCTCCCACTTCCTGCTGGGCCGCGCCACCCGCTGGCCCCTCCCCGTACGCAAGTGGACCACCACGGCCATCGGCCTGTCCACCATCCCATTCATCATCACACCCATAGACAGGTCTGGCTAGATGTTTGTCTGTGTGTGTGTGTGTGGTGGGGTGGATGTTTAGGGTTATTCGATTCATGTCTCTAAGTGTTGCAAGGCACCAGTTGAGGGTCCTAGTATGGTTGTGGTTGAGGTGTGGTACAGGTGTGTTTGAGGTACAGTGTGGTTAAGATGTACTGGTACAGGTGTGACTCCAGACTGAGCCTCTCTCTCTCTCTCTCTCTCTGTCTCTCTCTGTCTCTCTCTGTCTCTCTCTGTCTCTCTCTGTCTCTCTCTGTCTCTCTCTCTCCCTCTCTCCATGTCTCTCTCTCTCTCCAGGGGTGTGGACTATGTGCTAGACTCCAGCCTCAGGAAGGTGTATGGACACGGAGAGAAGCACGACTGAGGAGGGAGAATTTTGTCAGCTCGTGTCCCTGGTCCTAGTGCCCCTCCCAGGGCAGTTTAGGAGGGGGACTCCCTCCCTCAATCTCTCTCTCCCCCCTGCCCTCCCCTCCCTCAGTCCGTCATCCTGTCTTATTCACCTATAGTTTACCCTCCATTCATCCACCTGTTTCCTTCTTCAGCTCGTGTCCTAGATCCCAGCGCCCCTACCCCCCAGCCCCCCTGCCCCTCTTCCCCCCCAGCCCCTCTTACCCCCAGCCCCTCTTTCCCCCCAGCCCCTCTTCCCCCCAGCCCCTCTTCCCCCCCAGCCCCTCTTACCCACAGCCCCTCTTACCCCCAGCTCCCAGGCCCTCTGCCCCCCAGGTTGTTAATTTGTCCTTCTGTAGGAATACATGTTTGCCTGTCGAAGGTTGTTGGTGTCGAGGGACAGAGATTAACTCTAAAAGCCATGCTGTACATAGATCTATCCCATCCATGCTGCTGTAGCAGAAACACACAGATCTTCCACGCAGAGCTGTGTGTGAGCACGGAAACACAGGAGCACAGGAGCTGGACATGAGCAACATCCCAGCAGGAGAGCAACATCCCAGCAGGAGAGCAACATCCTAGCCAGGCCACAGGAGAGAGGGATGGGCTGGGCTTGTTGGACTGTGGTGCCAGGGTTTTCAGATACTCTGGGAACTCAGAATGAAACAGTAGTTTGGATTGTAGGTGGTATGTCCTCTGTGTAACTCACGCACTATGCAAGGGAAACAGGAAGTTGTGAGTTCAGAGTGAAAAGGCTCTGTGTTAGGGCCTACGTTAAATATTCAATCTTTAGAACTTCAGATTCAAGCCTTGTTTTTAATATTTCATTTAATACTTCAGACGAGTAAAGGGAAACATTTTTATTAATAATTCTTGAAATATTTTTTATATAACCAAGGAACCTTCTGGCTCTTATCTCACATCTTCTGTGTTGAAGGGAATGTTTTAATGGACAGAACAGATTTCAGTGCCAACATTGTTGCACCAGAAATTACAATTAGCAATAAAATCTTGACTCAGCTTATTCCTTGTAATCGTTACTTTTGTTTATGTAGGTTAGGACAAGGGAAAGCCAGTGTAATGCGTTTTTGAGTCATTTCTTTGACGACATAATTACATTTTCTGTAACATTTTACCATTATGACCGTAATGCTTTTTTCATGCTGAAAATATAAAATTAATGTTTTCAGTTGTTGTTTACACACCATATACTCAGTCTACACGCTAAGCATACGTTTTTTTCTCAGTCTTTATTGTGAAAATTTACATTAAAAAAATATGTAAACGTGTTAAATGTGAGATCTATATACTGTAATGGGCAGCTACAGTCTCTCAGACGGGGTTTAACATTGAGGAAAGAAACCTGTATATCTGTGCACAAGTACAGGAATAAAAGATTAAAATATATTCTTCCTCAGCCTGTTTGATTTTTGACACTTGCATATCCTGTGAGCGACCTGTGCAGGTGTCTGACCTGAGGAGTCACAGGTCTGGAAGGGGAACCCTTTCCTGGTCCAGGTGTATCAGATCACACTAACGACCTGACCTCTGACCTCCATCAGCAGCACAGACAGAACAGCAGATAGTGTGGATGAGTCTCAAGTAGCAGTAGTTGATTTTGATTGGTTGATTGATGATCATCTGACAGCTGTTTCCCTGAAGTGCTGTACGTCGATGTAAGAGGGTCGAGGAGGTGTGTTAGAGAGGGACTAAACATGTTTCTTCAGGGTGGTGTGTTTTTCCTGGTGTTGAGCACAGTCTTGGCCCAGTCAGGTAAGCATTGGCCAGGACACCTATGAGATATAATGCTGTCAAACCCCCCCCCCCCCCCCCCCCCCCCCCCCCCCCAGGTGTAAGGCAACGGTTGGTAAATGGTGTGGTTTGGGCTCGGTTATAATTCCTGTCTACAGCCTAACCGTTTTAAGCGTCTGCAAAATGAATTTAATAGCACTTGCGTGCTTGCATGGAAGGTGTCAAAATGTGCGTTTGATTTCCGAAAGGAATGCTTGTAGGCTACTGGAAGGTTCCGTTGCACGGGTTACATTAATTTAGGGAACATTGTAGTTATTGTGGCGGAAAGTAGGCTTCCACTAGCGCTAGCTAGCTAATCACTGCTCGCATGACGTGACAAACCGGTGTTATATCGTTCTCTCGTCATTGGTTTCTCTTCCCGCCTACATCACCCTGTGTCTGTGTGATGTGCAGCTGTCTAGTGTAGATAGTAGTTTGGGTTAGCTAGCGCTAGTTTTGGTTAGCTAACGCCAGCTAGCTAGTTTTCACGGGAGATGGCTAGCTCGAAAGGACTAGCTGCAGAACAAACGCCACTTGGTGAACATTTCGTGTGTAACTAGCAATTTTTCCTGCGATATGTCCAGGGTGATCTGTATCACACCAATTTCGACCGAAATTGTACAACCTCCACGGCAGAAAAATTAAGCTGACTTTCAGAATGATAGGCCAAGGTCAGGGTTCAACGTCAACTGTACCACTCATCTTGATGTTTAGACGGTGGTGAGAATATCAATTCCAGGCTAAACTCAGAACTTTTGGAATTCATGCTTCTGTTTCCCAACGATCTATCGCAAACTAAGTGATGAATCAACGATATGAATACAAATGAATAAACTCTTCAAGCCTACGTTTGTATACAAATGACTCCATGTTCCCCTCAGAGTTTCTCGACGCCATCTTGTACAAGGTGGAGACTGACGAGCTGGGAGACCAGCAGGATGGAGGTGATTCCCCAGGAGAGCTGCAGTATGGAGGGGGCGGTCTGGGAGACCAGGTGCAGACACCGGGAGACCAGCAGTATAGAGATGATTCAGAGAGTGACCAGGAGGATGGGGCTGGCCAGCCTGAAGGAGACGAGGAGACCTGGACAACCTCCGTCTCTCCCCTGTCCGTCATGGAGGACCACGGTGAGTGTCCCTCGCCCCTGTGGCCGTGGCATGATGTCCCCGGGGTCAGGGTTCCTGAGGTGGAGGGGAACCTCTCTCTGGGGTCAGGGTTCCTGAGGTGGAGGGGAACCTCTCTCTGGGGTCAGGGTTCCTGAGGTGGAGGGGAACCTCTCTCTGGGGTCAGGGTTCCTGAGGTGGAGGGGAACCTCTCTCTGGGGTCAGGGTTCCTGAGGTGGAGGGGAACCTCTCTCTGGGGTCAGGGTTCCTGAGGTGGAGGGGAACCTCTCTCTGGGGTCAGGGTTCCTGAGGTGGAGGGGAACCTCTCTCTGGGGTCAGGGTTCCTGAGGTGGAGGGGAACCTCTCTCTGGGGTCAGGGTTCCTGAGGTGGAGGGGAACCTCTCTCTGGGGTCAGGGTTCCTGAGGTGGAGGGGAACCTCTCTCTGGGGTCAGGGTTCCTGAGGTGGAGGGGAACCTCTCTCAGGGGTCAGGGTTCCTGAGGTGGAGGGGATCCTATAGGTTCATCACAACCCCCTATACTTTTTTAGGTTGAGTCAACAAGATAACTCTCTCCCAGGTACCTATCAATTACTTTATTTATAAAGCACAATTTCCGTTGACCAATGTGCTAAATAAGACCACAAGATAAAAGACACAGAATAAGCACATCAACATTCATTTGAGACAAATCAAATAAAAAGGTCTTTAACCTCACTTGTCCAAAATGGACAAGGAAGGTCCTGGTCCCAGGTACCCGTCTCTCTCTACCTGTCTCTCTCTACCTGTATCTCTCCCAGGTACCCGTCTCTCTCTACCTGTATCTCTCCTAGGTACCCGTCTCTCTCTACCTGTATCTCTCCTAGGTACCCGTCTCTCTCTACCTGTATCTCTCCCAGGTACCTGTCTCTCTCCCAGGTACCTGTCTCTCTCCCAGGTACCTGTCTCTCTCCCAGGTACCTGTCTCTCTCCCAGGTACCTGTCTCTCTCCCAGGTACCTGTCTCTCTCCCAGGTACCTGTCTCTCTCCCAGGTACCTGTCTCTCTCCCAGGTACCTGTCTCTCTCCCAGGTACCTGTCTCTTTCTACCTGTACCTGTCTATCTCTAACTGTATCTCTCCCGCAGGTGTGAGTGAGTCTCCGGTCTGGCTCCTCTTCCTCGCTGTTCCCATGGTGCTTCTGGTTGTCATGTCGGTGCTGGCAGTAGCTTACTACATGTGTGTGTGGCGGGGGGGGAGGTTAGGATACACAGTGCAACGAGATCTGCTGTTCAAAACATAGATCCTCCTCATCTATCGAATAAACCTATGACTTTCTGGCTAACTTTTGGAGTCGTGTTTGTCTCTTACAAAAGGATATTTTATATGATTCATCCACAAGAGGGCGCTGTAACCTTAACCATCTGTGCACAGCAAGGATGGGTGCTGTAAGTGAGACGGATTTGACTGGACTGCAGCAGAGGACTGGAGAGGCAGTGTTCTGAGTTTCAGCACAGCAGGTGGTCCTACAAGTCTGGAATCATGCTGTCCCCCACCCAGGAAACCACTGTGAGGTGTTCTTGCCTCATCTTTAAAATTAAAAAACACCAGATCAACTGACTTTAGTTCACGCAGTCTCTGTGTGGAGTGTGTTCATGGAAAGGGCTAATTCCAATGCCAGCATTATAGCACCAGGACACGCGTATAAACTTGATTCTGGTTTTTACACAACTACAGGACAAGGAAGTTGATAGTTTGAGTCTTCTTTGAACCATCTTGTCTAAAGAGTCTTGCATTGCTGTGTGACGACCAGCTATTAAAACCTGACCAGACCTCACCATAACCCCCCCCCAGACCTCCTCACCATAACCTCCCCCCCCCCCCCCCCCCCAGACCTCCTCACCATAACCTCCCCCCCCCCCCCAGACCTCCTCACCATAACCTCCCCCCAGACCTCCTCCCCACAACCTCTCCCCCCCAGACCTCCTCCCCACAACCTCTCCCCCCCAGACCTCCTCACCATAACCTCTCCCCCCCAGACCTCCTCCCCATAACCTCTCCCCCCCAGCCTCTTCACCATGATCTCCAGAACAGCCTCCTCACCATGTTCTCCAGAGCAGCGTTGGTGCTGAACGTGCTTTGATTCAGATGTGATGGTCATGTGGTTGTTTGGCTGTGAGCGGGCGATGCACTGGTGTCCCACAGCAGGTCTGGAGGGAGCTGTGGGAGGTCAGGGGTCATGAGGTCGTAGGGGAGCCCTGCGAGCCTCCAATGATGAATGAATCAATCTGCCCTCGTGTGACGGCCGGGGGCGTGCCCAGGCACTGGGAAAGTAGAAGCTTTGTTTATCTGTCACTGTGATCGCCACGTCATCGTTGATTTGTGTCTGGCGTGAGGAGGTGTGTGTGTGGTGGAGGAAGAGGTGGAGGAGCAGTGGGCAGGGAGGAGGGGGCAGGGAGGAGGGGGCAAGGGGCAGGGAGGAGGGGGCAAGGGGCAGGGAGGAGGGGGCAGGGAGCAGGGGGCAAGGGGCAGGGAGGAGTGGGCAGGGAGGAGGGGGCAAGGGGCAGGGAGGAGGGGGCAGGGAGGAGGGAGCAGCGAGCAGCTCCTTGATGTCATCTGGCAGGTGGGCAACGCGTTGGTGCAGGGAGCTACTTGTGAACCAGCAAGACAGCAAGGTGACAACAGTCTGGGAGATCTGAAGACACCTCAGCGCTTCTGGGAGGGACTTAAACTGCCCCCCCCCTTCGCTCTCTCTTTTACTCCCCTCCCTCCCTCCCGGACTGGACTGCTGTAATGTTCCTGGCTGGGGTGATGGATGTTTGGTGTCAGGCTGTGTTCATTATGATGCAGACCATCTATTCCTCTCAGCAGGACCGACTCCCAGCTCACCGGAAGTGCCAGAGGTAAGAGATTCAGGAGAGGAGAGACTTATCTGATCACACAGAATCTTTTAGGTGTGAGTTGATACTGAACAGACAAATCAATCATTGATGAAGATACTCTAAGGTTCTTATTTAGAAGGTGCAAGCATACACACAACACATGCAACACACACATACTTAGCTTTTATTTTTTATGAGCACACACACAAGCTTTAATGAAAAGACTAACACGAATGAATGAATGATTTAGTCCCACATTATTCATTTACAATTTGAAGGTTACAACCTTTAATCTTCATGAATGAATTGCATCAGTATATACATGTGTAGTAAGCATGTAAGGGGCTGTTTCTTGTGATGAGCGTTCAGAGCACTCATGTTTATTGCTGGAACACTTAAGGGGTGAAAGAGGATGGTCTACATTTGATTCCTTTAACTGACACTTTGGATTAAAAGCAACATTATAATATGGTGTGTAGACATGGAGAACATGCAATGATCCAACCCTGAACCAGGAAGTGGATTGGTTTCAAATGATTGAGAAATTGATTTTGGGATCTCTTAATTTGTAGTTCAATCTCTCATAACATATAATACATGCTGGTGCCATAACAAGGTTATGGTTGTATCATAAACTTCTAAGAATGTGATTATCATTGAAATGGGGTGCCAGATTATGACATAATTTGTGGAAAAACAAGTAATATTTCCATTATGTAACAGAGCAACAACTGTACCGGTGTCACCGTTCACCGTACCTGGAGACGAGCATAGCTCGCTGAACAGAGACGTGGAGGAACGCGCTCTGTGATACGTTCTAACAATGTGCGAGAGTAACAATGCAACTGCAACAAAGCAGCGCGAGGACAATGAGAGTAACCGTGACAGCTGACGGTGAGACTGTGAACTGGCGCCTCTAGCGTTGCATCGAGGTCTGTATCAAACATACACTGCTGTAATCCTTTACTTTGATCACGTGAGGACTCAACTTGGCCGAATGAGGGAAAGCTAGTCTCGAGCCGGCCGCCATTACAATGTTGTGCGTGGTTGGCTGGCGGATTGTGCGCGAGGCTGCTAGCTGCTGCTCGCGCAAGCACTCAATACACACACACGCACACACACGCATACACACACAGTGAGCGCCGTTCATATCCCGTACACACACGCTCACTTACGAATGTTACAGTAAAGACACCGACTCATAAACAATGCCTGGAAAGGATGCCTCCGCTTGCGAATTCCTTGTCTACATACCATCGACGTTCTAATTCATGATTTGGAAATCATAAATCTAGCTGCAACCAGGGAAAACGTTTTTAATTTTTCATGATGGTTCTAAAGGGAGATAACGAGATTGGACTCATCTGACCAGCGTGCCTCATTTATTTTTAATAACGTTAGACACTGTCATCATAGGCGGGTCGTTATGGCGTTGCTCCGTTAGAACGTGATCGTAGCTATTATTGTTTCAAGCTAAACAAATCTTTGGGTCGCGGGCTAACCAAGGAGAGGACGTTTCGTAATGATATGAAACAGAGAGGAAGGAAGGATGTTTTTTTTAAAACCTGTCTACTGGATCACGCTGCCGTTTTCCTGGTGGTGGACAGAGAATACTTTTTTCGTTTGAAGAAAATAAATCGTTTATTGGCACATTTAATTAGCTTATCGTTTGAAGACCGAGGGCACGGTTTTGTCAGGGGAATGAACCAAAGAGCAGTGTTTTATTGATAGCGTGGCTGGATAACCGTCTGATGTTATAAAGCAACAAGGATTACACGTTCCCGTCCGCGGTTGCCTGTTGTGAGGGAACCGCTGCTGGTAAGACAGAAAGCTATTAATAGCTCGTGCAATTCGCGAAAACTATCACAACTGGTGCATGGGCTCGTGGAGCTGACGGAATCCAAGCAGATATTTTTCCATGCAATGTGTCTACCATTACCTTCTCGATCGCATTGTTCGATTTTACATGCAAGAACTGCGTAATACGCCAAACTACCATGTTCTCCAGAAGTTGTTGGACTAAACGAAGATTTTGATGGATTTTTGCTGTTATAAAGGACAGAATATCTCGACTTAACATGGAGACAAACTGTAGAGCTGTGTAATCGTTGATTTAGTGGGAAGACTGGCTTGGACACGAATCGACGTTTCTCTCCGCATGGATGAAATAAAGGATACGTTTTTACATGCCCTCCGCGGTTGACAATGATCAGGTTCGGATCCCCTGACCTGGATAGATACGATATTATCATTCGCGAATCCTCCTGGATGTACAAAAACAAACCATCAGTTGGACTACCAGTCAGATGTCTTATTAATATGTTTTGCAACGCTTTTTGAATACGCCCTTTCGCCACTCTGGATATTTGGACAGTTTGTGATCATTTTGGACCACTTGTGCGGTTAGCTGTTGATAGCAAGACTATCCCCTCCCGCTCTGCCAGCAGCTTGGCATACTTGTAAAGGAACCGATTTGCCGCCCCTGCTCGGTTTTGATACCGATCTCGGATTTCGACATGCCCTGCACTGACGACCCCATTGGCGGACGATTATGACTACAGCAGCGAACTGGGTGGCAAACGGGGCAAGCCTTGAAGACTGCCACTCCAACATCTTCTCTCTGGTACAGTATAAACAATAATCCGTGCACGTACAGACGCATGAAAGAGGCGTGAGCGACTAGTCGTAAGGTCGTGGATCGGTGTCCTCGGTACAAAGGTGAACCAATTGTAGGTGCCGTTATTAACCAATCATTAACGCGAGCCAGCGGTGCGAGAAGACATGGGTGTTTTAACAGTGAGGCTCCGGTGATTACGGCATGTCTCGGAAGATGTACACAACGACAGTCATTAAACACGGTAGAATCAGTCCTTGTAAACGCAGGTTACTCTGTAGAATGGAATTGAACGCAATTTAGCTTGGGTTCTAATGACATTTCAAACATCCGTAATCGTGCTTAAGTAAGTCGTTGTTTTACATGCAGTAACTCGATTTAGGAATCATGTGTAGACAAAACATTACAAACAAAACTTGCAAAAAAAAAGAAAGTAATCTACCCCACTTACACCAACACTCGAACCGTCAGAACTAGTCTGACTTGTTTATGAATAGAACATGTCATATGGGAGCTTATGTAGAGTATTTCTGAGGTGGAGTGACAGAAAGAACAAGAGGCACTTGCTACTTCACACTGCCTCCACAACTATCTTCACAGTAGTGTGTGTGTGTATGAGGCGGCGGGGGGGGGGGGGGGGGGCATGCATGTCTCTCGGAGATGCTGAGGGGTTTTCCAGCAGCTTCACTAAACACCATCAGCCCTGGACTCTCTGATGATGGTGTGTTGGTCTGGGAGGAGGAGAGCGTTGTCTTGGACGGCAGGCCCGGTCTGATCTCCTGCTGGCACTGCAGGCTGCTGGGAGTACAACTGTCCTGCCCGCTCACGGCTGATGTGCCGACAGCGACGGACAGCTTCCTCCGAGGGAGGGGCTTCATGCGGGGTGGAGGGGAACAACACAACACAGGGCTATGGGGGGCCGTGTGGGGGGCCCGTCTGTCTGCATCTGTCACACCAAGCTGGGAGGAGCCAGTCACAAAAGGGGGGGGGGGGTGTCAATGGCCCAGGTGAGCTGTCTCTCGGAGGGAGGGAGGGAGGGAGGGAGAGGAGGGAGAGGAGGAACAGTCTTTCAGGTGTCTTCAGGAAAGCCTGCTTGATTGATTTACTCCCCAGCAGACATGCTGATCTGGTGTGGATGCTGAAGTGGTCCACAGCACAGCCAACACTCTCCCGGAGTTACAGAGCAGACACAGCCAACGCTCTCCTGGAGTTACAGAGCAGACACAGCCAACGCTCTCCCGGAGTTACAGAGCAGACACAGCCAACGCTCTCCCGGAGTTACAGAGCAGACACAGCCAACGCTCTCCTGGAGTTACAGAGCAGACACAGCCAACGCTCTCCTGCAGTTACAGAGCAGACACAGCCAACGCTCTCCTGGAGTTACAGAGCAGACACAGCCAACGCTCTCCTGCAGTTACAGAGCAGACACAGCCAACGCTCTCCTGCAGTTACAGAGCAGACACAGCCAACGCTCTCCTGCAGTAACAGAGCAGACGCAACCAACACTCCTGGAGTTACAGAGCAGACACAGGTGGTGTTTCTGCACCAGACACAGCTGGTGTTTCTGCAGTTACAGAGCAGGCACAGGTGGTGTTTCTGCACTAGACACAGGTGGTGTTTCTTTAGTTACAGAGCAGACACAGGTGGTGTTTCTGCACTAGACACAGGTGGTGTTTCTGCAGTTACAGAGCAGACACAGGTGGTGTTTCTGCACCAGACACAGGTGGTGTTTCTGCAGTTACAGAGCAGACACAGGTGGTGTTTCTGCACTAGACACAGGTGGTGTTTCTGCAGTTACAGAGCAGACACAGGTGGTGTTTCTGCACCAGACACAGGTGGTGTTTCTGCAGTTACAGAGCAGACACAGGTGGTGTTTCTGCACCAGACACAGGTGGTGTTTCTGCAGTTACAGAGCAGACACAGGTGGTGTTTCTGCACCAGACACAGGTAGTGTTTCTGCAGTTACAGAGCAGACACAGGTGGTGTTTCTGCAGTTACAGAGCAGACACAGGTGGTGTTTCTGCAGTTACAGAGCAGACACAGGTGGTGTTTCTGCAGTTACAGAGCAGACACAGGTGGTGTTTCTGCAGTTACAGAGCAGACACAGGTGGTGTTTCTGCACCAGACACGTGTGGTGTTTTGCACCAGACACAGGTGGTGTTTCTGCAGTTACAAAGCAGACACAGGTGGTGTTTCTGCACTTACAGAGCAGACACAGGTAGTGTTTCTGGAGTTACAGAGCAGACACAGGTGGTGTTTTTGTACCAGACACAGGTGGTGTTTCTGCACCAGACGCAGGTGGTGTTTCTGCACCAGACGCAGGTGGTGTTTCTGCACCAGACGCAGGTGGTGTTTCTGCACCAGACGCAGGTGGTGTTTCTGCAGTTACAGAGCAGACACAGGTGGTGTCTCTCAGTACACATCTAGTTTGGGTGTAGCTCAGTGGTTAGTGTTTGATTGCAGGTTTAATCCCCCCCCCCCCCCCCCACACACACATCAGTGTGGCTGGGATTGTTCACCTTGACAACCATTAGCAGGAGAGTCAGAGGATCATCAGTGAGAGAGAGGAGGGTGAGAGCGAGGGTTCCTCAGGTGAAAAGCTACTATCTGTCATTATAGTTAGTTTGCTCTTAGGGTCATGTTGTTGACAGGCAAACTGCTGAATGTACCAGCAGGAAAACACATGGAATTGCAGGGAATCCAGTAGAGTAAAACTATTTTCCATCCAGGATGGTCGTAGAACAGACCGCGTGTTTCCACAGGATCCTGTTGACACCAAAGTAACGTTACTGTAGCATGCTTCAAAGCAGGAGGTGTGTGTTAACCCCAGTATAACAACAGCTCCAGTCACCAGAGGAGGTGTGTGTGTGTGTGTTTCCCTCACGGTCATGTGAGCAAGGCGTTCGCTCTCAGGAGACGCTCCTCTGGGAGCCGGTTGGTCTGCATTCCAGGGTTCTTCTTCCAGGGTGTCAGAACCAGCGTTGGGCATCGTTACCATGGCAGTAAACACCCAGGAGGAGGGACTTATCTGTCTGGCTTCCTGTTTACATTGTAGTGTAAGAGTTTAGAATTAAAAGAATCCAGATGACTGTTGTGGACAGCTGTGATGATAAATCAGTCTCACACACACCTGATCTGTGGATTAACTAGCGAGGAAAATGGAGAAAGAAGTTGAGACGACTTCTTTGTCTGAGACGGAAGAATGTTTCTATTCTACAGCCAGATGAAAACGGCGAGAGAGGGAGGATGGAGACAGGGAGGAGAGAGAAGGGAGTGAGCAAGTGGAGCAGGAAAATCTGTTTTCGTTTTAGGAAAGTATTATGTGTGATGTGCATTTCCTGAGTGGTAGCCTCGGCCCATTTGAGAGAGAGGGAGAGGAAAGAGAGGGAGAGGAAAGAGGGAGAGAGAGCGAGGGGAGGGAGAGGAAAGAGAGAGGAGGGAAAGAGAGAGAAAGACTCTGGTCTGGACAGGTCTCTGTACTGACTCATGATGATAGTCACTGCTGAAATATGAAACTCAGGGATACAGCAGCCTGACGCAGGCAGGTCTAGTACTCTCACACACTCACACACACTCACACACACTCACACACACACCCACACACCCTCTCTCTCTCTCTCACTCTCACTCACTCACTCACTCACTCACTCACTCACTCTCACACATTCATTTATCATGTGTTCCCAGGGATCAAACACATGCTTTCCTACAGACATGCATAAATTATTCTGCTGCTGTAATTAAAGCCCAGGCCGGTCTCTCCACAGGCTGGGCTCTCCCCAGGTCGGTCTCTCCCCAGGTCGGTCTCTCCCCAGGTCGGTCTCTCCCCAGGTCGGTCTCTCCCCAGGTCGGGCTCCCCAGGCCGGGCCCTCACACACGCACACACCTGGGGGGCATAGGTGTTACTACAGACACCTGTATGGGATGGAGGGTTAAATGGATCGGTTGAGATGTCTCCCCCGCTAACGCTAGCACCTAGCATTTAGCGCTAGTCCCATCTGCAGACAGTGTGTGGTGCTATTGCTAACCCCTGGCTAAAGCTAGTGCTAATCTACCTTGGACGCTGTGTGGGGTCCCTATCGACGGAACAGGGCCCCACCCTGAAGGAACACACACTCCTACACAGACTCAGACACACACACAAGCCTCCTCACACACACACCTAGACACACACCTCCCCACACACACCTAGACACACACCTCCCTAAACACACCTAGACACACACCTCCCCACACACACCTAGACACACACCTCCCTAAACACACCTAGACACACACACATAAATCTTAGTGTGGCCATGGATCTTGTCTGGGTGGGCGATCTGTCTCAGCCCTGACACACAGCTGAAGGACTGCTGAAAGATGGGGGGGGGGAGCAGGGTGTGTGTGAGGGGAGGGGTGGAGGGTGTGTGTGAGGGGAGGGGAGCAGGGTGTGTGAGGGTGTTAGGAGCAGGGCTGCCAGGGCTGTCTGATGACGGGAACACACCTTGACTGTGTTTGAGGTAGGAGGATGTGTTGTGGTGGGAGCTGGCTGGTGTGTGTGTGTGTGTGTGTTTAGTATCTGCTAACAGGGACACCAGCAGGACCAGCAGGGACACCAGCAGGACCAAGAATAGCTCACAGCTGGTTGTGCTGGGCTCACATACCTCTCTCCCTCTCCCTCTCCCTCTCCCTCTCTCCCTCTCCCTCTCCCTCTCCCTCTCCCTCTCCCTCTCCCTCTCCCTCTCCCTCTCCCTCTCCCTCTCCCTCTCCCTCTCCCTCTCCCTCTCCCTCTCCCTCTCCCTCTCCCTCTCTCTCTCCCTCTCTCTCTCTCTCCCTCTCTCTCCCTCTCCCTCTCTCTCTCTCTCTCTCTCTCTCTCTCTCTCTCTCTCTCTCTCTCTCTCTCTCTCTCTCTCTCTCTCTCTCTCTCTCTCTCTCTCTCTCTCTCTCTCTCTCTCTCTCTCTCTCTCTCTCTCTCTCTCTCTCTCTCTCTCTCTCTCTCTCTCTCTCTCTCTCTCTCTCTCTCTCTCTCTCTCTCTCTCTCTCTCTCTCTCTCTCTCTCTCTCTCTCTCTCTCTCTCTCTCTCTCTCTCTCTCTCTCTCTCTCTCTCTCTCTCTCTCTCTCTCTCTCTCTCTCTCTCTCTCTCTCTCTCTCTCTCTCTCTCTCTCTCTCTCTCTCTCACAGTCCTGCTGGTGTTTCTGTTAGCAGGACGACAGCCTGCAGAGAGGAGGCAGCCTGCTTCCTCACACACACACATACACACACACACTGAATACACACACACACTGTGTGTATACTGTATGTGTGTGTATTCAGTGTGTGTGTGTGAGAGGTAGCAGGCTGCCTCCTCTATTACAGGGATAAGTTCTCTTCCCTCCAGGTAAAGAGCAGATCTGCTCTGACTTGGTCGTCGCTCGCTGTTTCCAGACTTCTCTGTGAAAGTTGCTCTGCTGGATGTGTTCCACAGTCTCCTGTGTTGACCTGCTCTGGCTGGGGTGGTCTGGTCCAGGTGGTGTTGGTGTGTGTAGGTGTGTTTGTTTGACTGTGATGTCTGTCACTAACATCATTGACCCAGCATCCTTGATAAGGACAGTTTCTCTAAAAGCAGACGTGTGAGTTGGTTGATGTCATCTCCTTCCCTCACAGATCTGTCAACCAGAGATTATTGATCAGATATTCAGCTACAACAGCTCCAGTTAGGCAACACGTTTAGTTTTTCTAAACGGAGCCTCAGGAACAGTCAATCAGAGAGTGCAGTAATGCAGTGCTCCTTGGTGAATCCTAATGATCGCGTGGTACTGTGCTCCTTGGTGAATCCTAATGATCGCGTGGTTGTGTTTTCCGCTGAGAGATGATCTCCGAAGAGGCCCTGGGTCTCTTGATAAGACCTGGCGCTGTGCGTCCAGATTGTTGATTGTTGAACCATTGTTGGTAAACCATTGATTTTCGCCGCGCCTTCACAAAGCTCGCTATCATCTTGAATTAGGAGACATCCGGCCTTTTCAGATGCTAATGAAAATATGTACCGCTCAATCTCAGCCCTGGACTGGTGAACACACACACATTCTCACATACAAATGCACACACACTGATGGGGTTTCCAGTATGATATGGAGACCCATTGATTTCAGTCTAGTTGAAAATGCTTAATCAGGCTGGCTGGATAGAAGAGACAGGAGGCTTGTGACTGGATCATTAGAAGCCAGCGATTCTCCTGCTGTAGTGTTGTTATTCAGTTAAAGCTGCAGTAGGTAACATTAATATCACCCCTGATCTTGACTGAACACCTGCACTCTCCTCCAGCTTGACTTGGATTGACAGTGGTTTCCCAAAATAAGCCAAGCCCTGCTTCGCCATATGTAATTGGCTGGCACAGAAAGCCTGGATCAGGATTGGCTGGAAAGCAGCGGGCTGCTCCAAATATATAAATTGACCTTCCACTGGCACTGAGCTGTGTTGCTAAACAGCTTTTAGAGGGCCTTGTCAACTTGTTAAACATCAACATGTTCAAAGGGGGAGCATTTTTTATATTTATTTTTTACCTACTATACCTTTGAATGCAAAACATTAAGAGTTTAGATACATTTGGGAGGGACCAAAATCTGCGTTGAGGTCAGGTCGTGAGCGCTCGTAGAGGAGCTGGTGTCGCACCGGCAGAGGGATTGTGACCCCTCCGGAGGGACTCCTGTCTTCTGGGAGCTCTGGAGAGCCAGGCGCAAGGATGAAAACTGGAGGATCAACTAGGAAGAAGAGAGACACAGAGAGAGAGAGAGAGAGACACACAGAGAGAAAGAGACACAGAGAGAGAGAGAGAGACAGAGACACAGAGAGACACAGAAAGAGAGACAGAGAGAGAGAGAGAGAGAGACACACACACACAGAGAGAGACAGAGAGAGACAGAGAGAGAGACAGAGAGAGACACAGAGAGAGACACAGAGAGAGAGAGAGAGAGAGACACACACACAGAGAGAGAGAGACAGAGAGAGAGAGAGACACAGAGAGAGAGAGAGAGACAGAGAGAGAGACACAGAGAGAGAGAGAGAGAGAGAGAGAGAGAGAGACACACACACACAGAGAGAGACACAGAGAGAGAGAGACACAGAGAGAGAGAGACACAGAGAGAGAGAGAGACACAGAGATGGAGAGAGAGAAAAGGAGGGAGAAACATCCCTCTGTAATTAAGAGTCAACAGAAAACACCCCAAAACGTCTCAAAGTGGAATCTTTCCTCCGTAACCCTGGAGACTGAAAATTAAATAAGTTGCCAAAGTCTTACAGATGTTGTATGTTGCCTAGCAACTGTTTTTGTCTTGCTGGTGTGTTTGTGTGTTCTATGTCTGCCCTGTACTGAAGCTGCAGTGTAGACGTGTGTGTGTGTGTGTGTAGCAGGGTTATTCATCTGATGGTTAATAATTCATCTTCAGAAGGTCTGTTGTCTCCCATGTTAACCAGAGACAGCAGTCACCTGACCTCAGGTCTGTCCAGAGCGTCTGTCAGCCATGTCCATCACCTGGATCACTGCCAATGCCACGGTCTCCATGCCTATTGGCCGTCCTCCTCGCCATGTCCCGCCCCCACAGGAGGGGACAGGGCTTGATTGGGGCTCTGCGTGGCATGAGCTGCTGCTGATTGGCAAGTCCATCTGTCACTCATCCACAGGGAGCCCAGCAACCCGCCCCCCAGAGCTCCTGCATCAGCCTGGTCACATGACCCTCAGCCTGGTCACATGACCCTCAGCCTGGTCACATGACCCTCAGCCTGGTCACATGACCCTCAGCCTGGTCACATGACCCTCAGCCTGGTCACATGACCCTCCTCCCCTCTTGTTCTCCATCGTCATAGAGACTGGCAGCTTGGCAAGTCTTAAGACAGCAGAGTTGTTGAAAGTGCCAGTGTGACAGAATAAGTGTTTTAACTGCAGCTCTGATCGCTGAAGATGCTGATACAAGCTGTCTCTCCAAAGCCTGAAGTCCTCTGACTGACTGACTTACTGGAGTAGTGCTACCTCACTTCCTGGAGTCTGTGTCTGTCTCTCTCTCTCTCTCTCTCTTTCTCTCCCTTTCTTCTCGCTTTCTCTCCTCTCTCCTCTTCATCCCTCTGCCTCTCTCTCTCTCCCTCTCTCCCTCTCTCCCTCTCTCCCCCTCTCTCCTCTCTCTCTCTCTCTCTCTCTCTCTCTCTCTCTCTCTCTTCCAATAGTATCGACAGGCTGTGATAGAAAGTAGGCCCGTCTCTCACGTCAAAAACTGAACTCATCCATTTAAGATGTTTAAAAGAGACACAGATTGTTATCCTAGAGAGAGAGGGAGAGGTTTGTTATCATAGAGAGAGAGAGAGGTTTGTTATCCCAGAGAGAGAGGTTTGTTAAGAAGCTCAAACTCTTCCTTAAACAGAGGTTAACATCCTAACAGGAAAGATTGCATCATCGTGTTCTCCTGCCCGCAAGAGTCAGAGAGTCCCACAGGGTTCCTGAAAACAGCGTTGTTCCTGGTTCTTATTAGACTGCCACAGATGTGTGTGTTCTGCAGGGAGCTGATGTGCGTTCAGGAACAAGAGCGTGTTCAGTGTTCACATGTTGTTTTCATCATGCCAGGGGAGGAAGCTGCCAGCCGTGTGACCCTGTGTGAAGTCATGCATGACCTGGTTTGTCAATACACACCTCCTCTGATCCTGAGAGGGAGGACAGAGGGAGGGAGAGGACAGAGGGAGGGAGAGGACAGAGGGAGGGAGAGGACAGAGGGAGGGAGAGGACAGAGGGAGGGAGAGGAGAGAGGGAGAGGGGAGCTAAAAGCAAAAAAAGAGAGAGGGAGGGAGTGGGACAGAGAGAGGTAGAGTGTAAGGTTGAGGGACTAAAAGTGTGTTGGTCTAAAAGACCAAGGCTGAATCCCAATACTCCCCCTTACCCCTAATCTTTACCCCTAGCTCCTAGTTTACCCCTAGCTGTTAGTTTACCCCTAGCTCCTAGTTTACCCCTAGCTCCTAGTTTACCCCTAGCTCCTAGTTTACCCCTAGCTCCTAGTTTACCCCTAGCTCCTAGTTTACCCCTAGCTCCTAGTTTACCCCTAGCTCCTAGTTTACCCCTAGCTCCTAGTTTACCCCTAGATCCTAGTTTACCCCTAGCTCCTAGTTTACCCCTAGCTCCTAGTTTACCCCTAGATCCTAGTTTACCCCTAGCTCCTAGTTTACCCCTAGCTCTTGGCCCTCAAAACTGAGGGGTAAGGGCTACATATCCCTAAGAAATGGGACGCCACTTGTTTACTGGTACGTCATCTAGCACGTATCGCCGCCATTGTTGCCGGTCGCGCAGTATTCACATAGCTCTAGGTTTCAAGTAAACTCCCGATCTTACTTGGTTTTAAGGGGTGTATACCCCTTAGTCATAGCCCTACCCCTAGCTCAAAAAGAGTATTGGGACACCACTAGCTCTAAACTAAGGGAGTAGTGGGATTCAGCCCAATAGTCTCCTCCACCTCCCTGTCTCCTCCACCTCCCTGTCTCCTCCACCTCCCTGTCTCCTCCCCATCCCTGATCTGTTAGCCCCAAACCCCAGCCTCTAACCCCAGCCTTAACCCCAGCCTCTAACCCCAGCCTTAACCCCAGCCTTAACCCCAGCCTTAACCCCAGCTTCTAACCCCAGCCTCGAAACCCCAGCCTCTAACCCCAGCCTTAACCCTAGCCTCGAAACCCCAGCCTCTAACCCCAGTAGATGTACAGCAGGCCTCCCCTGCTGCAGGTTCTTGTAGAGGTGCTGTCAGTGTGTGTGTGTGTGTGTGTTCTCTCTCCCCAGACATAGTCTTCTTCTCCTTCAGCTGCATCCTTGACCTCTTCTATATTTAGCTCACATTATCAGCGTGCCAATGTTTACATCTCAGATTACAGTTTCTCTGTCATTATGTTATTACCCTGGGCTTCAGTAGTTACACTGTGTGTTATTACCCTGGGCTTTAGTAGTTACACTGTGTGTTATTACCCTGGGCTTTAGTAGTTACACTGTGTGTTATTACCCTGGGCTTCAGTAGTTACACTGTGTGTTATTACCCTGGGCTTCAGTAGTTACACTGTGTGTTATTACCCTGGGCTTTAGTAGTTACACTGTGTGTTATTACCCTGGGCTTCAGTAGTTACACTGTGTGTTATTACCCTGGGCTTCAGTAGTTACACTGTGTGTTATTACCCTGGGCTTCAGTAGTTACACTGTGTGTTATTACCCTGGGCTTCAGTAGTTACACTGTGTGTTATTACCCTGGGCTTCAGTAGAGGTAGTTACACTGTGTGCACACACTCACACACTGTGTGCACACACACACTATCACACTGTACACACACACACTTACACAACCACGCACGCACACACATTTTAGGGGAGTTTCTCTGCAAGGTGCCCTCTCAGCTGTTTGCTCCAGTTTGGAGACCTCTTCCTCCTCCCCCTGTTCCCCCTCCTCTTCCTCCTCCTCCCCCTGTTCCCCCTCCTCTTCATCCTCCTCCCCCGTTCCCCCTCCTCTTCATCCTCCTCCCCCTGTTCCCCCTCCTCTTCCTCCTCCTCCCCCTGTTCCCCCTCCTCTTCCTCCTCCTCCCCCTGTTCCCCCTCCTCTTCATCCTCCTCCCCCGTTCCCCCTCCTCTTCATCCTCCTCCCCCTGTTCCCCCTCCTCTTCCTCCTCCTCCCCCTGTTCCCCCTCTTCTTCCTCCTCCTCCCCCTGTTCCCCCTCCTCTTCCTCCTCCTCCCCCTGTTCCCCCTCCTCTTCATCCTCCTCCCCCTGTTCCTCCTCCTCCTCTCCCTCCTCCTCATACCCCTATTCCGCCTCCTCTTCCTCTTCCTCCTCCTGCTGCTCCTGCTCCTGCTGCAGAGGAGGGCTGGTTCCCTCAGGGTGGTGATGGTGGCAGTGTGCCATCCTGCCATGCTGCCATCCTGCCATCCTGCCATCCTGCCATCCTGCCATCCTGCCATCCTGCCATCCTGCCATCCTGCCATCCTGCCATCCTGCCATCCTGCCATCCTGCCATTCTGCCATCCTGCCATCCTGCCATCCTGCCATCCTGCCATCCTGCCATCCTGCCATCCTGCCATCCTGCCATCCTGCCATCCTGCCATCCTGCCATCCTGCCATCCTGCCATCCTGCCATCCTGCCATCCTGCCATGCTGCCATCCTGCCATCCTGCCATCCTGCCATCCTGCCATCCTGCCATCCTGCCATCCTGCCATCCTGCCATCCTGCCATCCTGCCATCCTGCCATCCTGCCATCCTCCCATCCTGCCATCCTGCCATCCTGCCATCCTGCCATCCTGCCATCCTCCCATCCTGCCATCCTGCCATCCTGCCATCCTGCCATGCTGCCATGCTGCCATCCTGCCATCCTGCCATCCTGCCATCCTGCCATCCTGCCATCCTCCCATCCTGCCATGCTGCCATGCTGCCATCCTGCCCATCCTGCCATCCTCCCATCCTGCCATCCTCCCATCCTGCCATCCTGCCATCCTGCCATCCTGCCATCCTGCCATGCTGCCATGCTGCCATGCTGCCATGCTGCCATCCTGCCATCCTGCCATGCTGCCACCATCCTGCCATGTTGCTCATGCTGCCATGCTGCCATCCTGCCATGCTGCCATCCTGCCATCCTGCCATGCTGCCATGCTGCCATGCTGCCATGCTGCCATCCTGCCATCCTGCCATCCTGCCATCCTGCCATTCTGCCATTCTGCGATTCTGCCATCCTGCCATGCTGCCATCCTGCCATCCTGCCATGCTGCCATGCTGCCATGCTGCCATCCTGCCATGCTGCCATCCTGCCATCCTGCCATGCTGCCATGCTGCCATGCTGCCATGTTGCCATCCTGCCATCCTGCCATCCTGCCATCCTGCCATCCTGCCATGCTGCCATCCTGCCATCCTGCCATCCTGCCATCCTGCCATCCTGCCATCCTGCGATCCTGCCATCCTGCCATCCTGCCATCCTGCCATGCTGCCATGCTGCCACCCTGCCATCCTGCCATCCTGCCATCCTGCCATCCTGCCATCCTGCCATCCTGGCTCACTGCCATGCTGCCATGCTGCCATCCTGCCATCCTGCCATCCTGCCATCCTGCCATCCTGCCATCCTGCCATCCTGCCATCCTGCCATCCTGCCATGCTGCCATGCTGCCATGCTGCCATGCTGCCATCCTGCCATCCTGCCATGCTGCCATGCTGCCATGCTGCCATCCTGCCATGCTGCCATCCTGCCATCCTGCCATGCTGCCATGCTGCCATGCTGCCATGCTGCCATCCTGCCATCCTGCCATCCTGCCATCCTGCCATTCTCCTGCCATTCTGCCATTCTGCCATCCTGCCATGCTGCCATCCTGCCATCCTGCCATGCTGCCATCCTGCCATGCTGCCATGCTGCCATCCTGCTGATCCTGATCCTGCCATCCTGCCATCCTGCCATCCTGCCATCCTGCCGACTGCTGATCCTGCCATGCTGCCATGCTGCCATGCTGCCATGCTGCCATCCTGCCATCCTGCCATGCTGCCATGCTGCCATGCTGCCATCCTGCCATGCTGCCATCCTGCCATCCTGCCATGCTGCCATGCTGCCATGCTGCCATGCTGCCATCCTGCCATCCTGCCATCCTGCCATCCTGCCATTCTGCCATTGGCCCATTCTGCTCACCTGCCATGCTGCCATCCTGCCATCCTGCCATGCTGCCATGCTGCCATGCTGCCATCCTGCCATGCTGCCATCTTGCCATCCTGCCATGCTGCCATGCTGCCATGCTGCCATGCTGCCATCCTGCCATCCTGCCATCCTGCCATCCTGCCATTCTGCCATCCTGCCATCCTGCCATCCTGCCATCCTGCCATCCTGCCATCCTGCCATCCTGCCATCCTGCCATCCTGCCATCCTGCCATGCTGCCATGCTGCCATCCTGCCATCCTGCTGACTGCTGATCCTGCCATCCTGCCATCCTGCCATCCTGCCATCCTGCTATGTGCCATGCTGCCATCCTGCCATCCTGCCATCCTGCCGACCTGCGATCCCGCCATCCTGCCATCCTGCCATCCTGCCATCCTGCCATGCTGCCATGCTGCCATGCTGCCATGCATCCTGCCATCCTGCCATGCTGCCATGCTGCCATGCTGCCATCCTGCCATGCCGCCATCCTGCCATCCTGCCATGCTGCCATGCTGCCATGCCATGCTGCCATGCTGCCATCCTGCCATCCTGCCATCCTGCCATCCTGCCATTCTGCCATTCTGCCATTCTGCCATCCTGCCATGCTGCCATCCTGCCATCCTGCCATGCTGCCATGCTGCCATGCTGCCATGCTGCCATCCTGCCTACCTGCCATCCTGCCATCCTGCCATTCTGCCATTCTGCCATTCTGCCATCCTGCCATCCTGCCATCCTGCCATCCTGCCATCCTGCCATCCTGCCATCCTGCCATGCTGCCATCCTGCCATCCTGCCATCCTGCCATCCTGCCATCCTGCCATCCTGCCATGCTGCCATGCTGCCATGCTGCCATGCTGCCATCCTGCCATCCTGCCATGCTGCCATGCTGCCATGCTGCCATCCTGCCATGCTGCCATCCTGCCATCCTGCCATGCTGCCATGCTGCCATGCTGCCATGCTGCCATCCTGCCATCCTGCCATCCTGCCATCCTGCCATTCTGCCATTCTGCCATTCTGCCATCCTGCCATGCTGCCATCCTGCCATCCTGCCATGCTGCCATGCTGCCATGCTGCCATGCTGCCATGCTGCCATCCTGCCATCCTGCCATCCTGCCATCCTGCCATTCTGCCATTCTGCCATTCTGCCATCCTGCCATCCTGCCATCCTGCCATCCTGCCATCCTGCCATCCTGCCATCCTGCCATCCTGCCATGCTGCCATGCTGCCATGCTGCCATGCTGCCATGCTGCCATCCTGCCATGCTGCCATGCTGCCATGCTGCCATCCTGCCATGCTGCCATCCTGCCATCCTGCCATGCTGCCATGCTGCCATGCTGCCATGCTGCCATCCTGCCATCCTGCCATCCTGCTCATCCTGCCATCCTGCCATCCTGCCATGCTGCCATGCTGCCATCCTGCCATGCTGCCATCCTGCCATCCTGCCATCCTGCCACCTGCCATCCTGCCATCCTGCCGACCGTCATCCTGCCATCCTGCCATCCTGCCATCCTGCCATCCTGCCATCCTGCCATGCTGCCATGCTGCCATGCTGCCATGCTGCCATGCTGCCATCCTGCCATCCTGCCATCCTGCCATCCTGCCATCCTGCCATCCTGCCATCCTGCCATCCTGCCATGCTGCCATGCTGCCATCCTGCCATCCTGCCATCCTGCCATCCTGCCATCCTGCCATCCTGCCATCCTGCCATCCTGCCATCCTGCCATCCTGCCATCCTGCCATGCTGCCATGCTGCCATGCTGCCATGCTGCCATCCTGCCATCCTGCCATCCTGCCATCCTGCCATCCTGCCATGCTGCCATGCTGCCATGCTGCCATGCTGCCATCCTGCCATGCTGCCATGCTGCCATGCTGCCATGCTGCCATCCTGCCATGCTGCCATCCTGCCATCCTGCCAGCTGCCATGCTGCCATGCTGCCATGCTGCCATCCTGCCATCCTGCCATCCTGCCATCCTGCCATTCTGCCATTCTGCCATTCTGCCATCCTGCCATGCTGCCATCCTGCCATCCTGCCATGCTGCCAAACAGGAATTACAACATGGAAAAAAAATGCACATTACACAAATAATAAATGTAACCTCCCCTCCCCCCCAGGCTGAGTTGACGGGGATCAAATGGCGCTGCTACAGTTACCGTGGCGGCGGTGAGTATGGCCCGGTGATCTCGGCGCCGGCTCAGGACGAGCCGGTCCTCCACAGCTTCATGCGCTGCGTCCAGAAGCACCTGCTGTGTGTGTGGAGGCGCAGGATCAAGCCCGACCGCAAGGAACTCTGGATCTACTGGTGGGGGGAGGAGCCCAACCTGGCCGACATCATCCACCACGAGCTGGAGGGTGAGTGGAGGGAGGGAGGGGTCGAGTGAGGGAGGGAGGGAGGGGGGGGTCGAGTGAGGGAGGGAGGGAGGGGGGGGTCGAGTGAGGGAGGGAGGGGAGGGGGGGTCGAGTGAGGGAGGGAGGGAGGGGTCGAGTGAGGGAGGGAGGGAGGGGGGAGGATGGTATACCCTCCATGCATCCTTCTCTCTCTCTGTCTGTCTGGAGATGCAGTGCATCATCAATATGACATCAATAACACAGCTACACACACACACACACACACTGCTGTTGTGTCTTTGATGTTAGGAGCTGTTGGGTTGTGGAGTGATGAAGTGCTTCGGAAAGGAACCCGGTGTTTGACTCTCCTAAAGTGTGTTTAATCTGTGTGTGTGTGTGTGTGTTACCGTGAGATGTCTCCACCTGAAAGGCTGCCACTGTCAGCACTATCGTCTCTATTTTTAGAAGTATTTGCATTATCTGGTTGCATGTGTGCTGAGGGCTTCAGCTCACTGACTCAACCTGAAGGAGGGAGGGAGGGAGAGTAGGGGGGAGAAGAACGAGAGCAGAGGAGAAGGCTGGAGAGATGATGGAGAGATTGATTGAGTTTTTCTCTCTGGAAACTGGAAAGTCTAGATGAGAAATAGATGAGACAAAGGTGTTATCTGTCAGTCAGCATCAGTTCTTTACATAATAAATATAACAGATAGACACTCTGGGCCGGTGGGGAGATTTGACTCCCCAACAAGACTCAAGACTTCCTTCCTGGTGATGGGGCCTGAACTTCAGCCTTTGACCCTTGGGTGGTGTCTCCTTCTCACCTTGTGAGACACAGACATCAACATGACCTTTGACCTGACTGTTGACTTCCTGGACCCATCTCCATGGTGATAATGACAGGCTTTAGTGAGCGTGATATAAAGACGGTGTGTTTAAGATGTAGCTACAGCGATGTCACAACCTCCCTCCTCCTACCCTCTTCTCCCTCTCCTCCTCTCCTCCTCTCCTCTCTCCTCTATCCTCTCTCCTCCTCTCCTCCCTCCTCCTACCCTCTCCTCCTCTCCTCTCTCCCTCATCCTCTCCTCCTCTCCTCCCTCCTCCTACCCCTCTCCTCCTCTCCCTCTCCTCTCTCTTCTATTCTAACGCTTATCTGTGTTGTCATTGGCTCAATGTCGAAGCACTGGAGTGTTCAAACCCCATGCTGATGCAGGAGGGGCTCCCTGGCATCTCCTGGGTCCTAGAGTCGGCTGAACTCCTTACATTCTCACCAGATGAATGTTCAGGAATGATGTTGTTAGAACTTTGCCTTTGAGGATGTTTTGTAAGAGAAGCCGGAGTCTAGATTATGGTTAGGGCTATTGTGGGATTGTTAAACCTACAGTAAGACAGTTGGGTGGTGTTGGGTGGTGTTGGGTGGTGTTGGGTAGTGCTGGGTGTTGTTGGGTGGTGTTGGATGGTGCTGGGTGGTGTTGGATGGTGTTGGGTGTTGTTGGATGGTGTTGGGTGGTGCTGGGTGGTGCTGGGTGGTGCTGGGTGGTGTTGGATGGTGTTGGGTGGTGCTGGGTGGTGCTGGGTGGTGTTGGGTGGTGCTGGATGGTGTTGGGTGGTGCTGGGTGGTGCTGGGTGGTGCTGGGTGGTGTTGGATGGTGTTGGGTGGTGCTGGGTGGTGTTGGGTGGTGCTGGGCGCTGCTGCGTGGTGCTGGGGATGTTGGGGGTTGTTAGGTGGTGTTGGGTGGTGCTGGGTGGTGTTGGGTGGTGTTGGGTGGTGTTGGGTGGTGCTGGGTGGGCTGGGTGGTGTTGGGTGGTGTTGGGTGGGGCTGGGTGGTGTTGGGTGGTGTTGGGTGGGGCTGGGTGGTGCTGGGTGGTGCTGGGTACCCAGCTCTACTGATGGAGTTAGTCTGGTTGTGTGGATTCAGGTATTCCAGATGTCCTCTTTCTCCTTGCATCCCTCCGTACCTCATCATTCTGACATGTTTCCCCACTCCCTCCCTCTCTCTCTCTCTCCCTCCCTCCCTCCTTCTCTCTCTCTCTCTCTCTCTCTCTCTCTCTCTCTCTGTCTCTCTCTCTCTCTCTCTCTGTCTCTCTGTCTCTCTCTCTCTGTCTCTGTCTCTCTCTCTCTCTCTCTCCAGTCTGTGGTTCAGCCATTGTTTCAGTTTCCTCTCTGCCATACATCACACTCTACAGCCTCCCAGTGAATCAATGACTGAACGACACAACAGAGGAAGAAGACTGGGCTCGCCCTCCATCCTTCTCTCTTCATCCTCCCCTCCTCATCCTTCTCTCCTCGTCCTCATCCTCCCCTCCTCATCCTTCTCTCCTCGTCCTCATCCTCCCCTCCTCATCCTCCCCTCCTCATCCTTCTCTCCTCGTCCTCATCCTCCCCTCCTCATCCTCCCCTCCTCATCCTCCTTTCCTCGTCCTCATCCTCCCCTCCTCATCCTCCCCTCCTCATCCTCCCCTCCTCATCCTTCTCTCTTCGTCCTCATCCTCCCCTCCTCATCCTCTTCTCCTTCGTTGATCCTCCCCTCCTCATCCTTCTCTTCGTCCTCATCCTCCCCTCATCATCCTTCTCTCCTCATCCTCTCCTCCTCCTCATCCTTCTCTCTTCGTCCTCATCCTCCCCTCCTCATCCTTCTCTCCTCATCCTCTCCTCCTCATCCTCCCCTCCTCATCCTTCTCTCTTCGTCCTCATCCTCCCCTCCTCATCCTTCTCTCTCTTCGTCCTCATCCTCCCCTCCTCATCCTCCCCTCCTCATCCTCCCCTCCTCATCCTCCTCTCCTCGTCCTCATCCTCCCCTCCTCATCCTTCTCTCTTCGTCCTCATCCTCCCCTCCTCATCCTCCCCTCCTCATCCTTCTCTCTTCGTCCTCATCCTCCCCTCCTCATCCTCCCCTCCTCATCCTCCCCTCTTCCTCATCCTCCCCTCCTCATCCTTTTCTCTTCGTCTTCATCCTCCCCTCCTCATCCTTCTCTCTTCGTCCTCATCCTCCCCTCCTCATCCTTCTCTCTTCATCCTCCCCTCTTCATCCTTCTCTCCTCGTCCTCATCCTCCCCTCCTCATCCTTCTCTCCTCGTCCTCATCCTCCCCTCCTCATCCTCCCCTCCTCATCCTTCTCTCCTCGTCCTCATCCTCCCCTCCTCATCCTCCCCTCCTCATCCTTCTCCTCCTCGTCCTCATCCTCCCCTCCTCATCCTCCCCTCCTTGATCTTCCCTCTCCTCATCCTTCTCTCTTCGTCCTCATCCTCCCCTCCTCATCCTTATCTCTTCGTCCTCATCCTCCCCTCCTCATCCTTCTCTCTTCGTCCTCATCCTCCCCTCCTCATCCTTCTCTCCTCATCCTCTCCTCCTCCTCATCCTTCTCTCGTCCTCATCCTCCCCTCCTCATCCTTCTCTCCTCATCCTCTCCTCCTCATCCTCCCCTCCTCATCCTTCTCTCTTCGTCCTCATCCTCCCCTCCTCATCCTTCTCTCTTCGTCCTCATCCTCCCCTCCTCATCCTCCCCTCCTCATCTTCCCCTCCTCCTCTCCTCGTCCTCATCCTCCCCTCCTCATCCTTCTCTCTTCGTCCTCATCCTCCCCTCCTCATCCTCCCCTCCTCATCCTTCTCTCTTCGTCCTCATCCTCCCCTCCTCATCCTCCCCTCCTCATCCTTTTCTCTTCGTCCTCATCCTCCCCTCCTCATCCTTCTCTCTTCGTCCTCATCCTCCCCTCCTCATCCTTCTCTCCTCATCCTCTCCTCCTCATCCTTCTCT
>NC_140387.1:497500-572500 GCF_054491055.1 Hypomesus nipponensis | reverse complement strand
GCTAGGAGACAGGGAGACCAGGTTAGAGTCTCTCCTGCTGCTAGGAGACAGGGAGACCAGGTCAGAGTCTCTCCTGCTGCTAGGAGACAGAGAGACCAGGTTAGAGTCTCTCCTGCTGCTAGGAGACAGGGAGACCAGGTTAGAGTCTCTCCTGCTGCTAGGAGACAGGGAGACCAGGTTAGAGTCTCTCCTGCTGCTAGGAGACAGGGAGACCAGGTTAGAGTCTCTCCTGCTGCTAGGAGACAGGGAGACCAGGTTAGAGTCTCTCCTGCTGCTAGGAGACAGAGAGACCAGGTTCAAGAGTCTCTCCTGCTGCTAGGAGACAGGGAGACCAGGTTAGAGTATCTCCTGCTGCTAGGAGACAGAGAGACCAGGTGCTACTTAAAGAAATTGTGTTAGTTAAGGTGGTAGGGTGGGGTTTGCCTTCAGACCGGGGGGGCTAGTTTGTTGCGATAGACTAATGCGATAGACTAATGCGTTCTGCAGAGAAGGGAGACTGGCGTTGGTCACAGTTTGGAATGAAAGGGAGAAAACGGGACAGAGTAACATGGCAGGGCGTGCGGCAGGTGTGTGTTGCTTAGCTGCAAGGTGCTGCTGGAAGCCCTGTTAACCCTGACCCTGCATAACCCTCCACCCACCAGATCCTGTTCTCTGTGTGCGCTCTGGGTAACTCTCCTGCAGCCAGATCCTGTCTCTGTGCTGTGCTCTGGGTAACTCTGCTGCAGCCAGATCCTGTCTCTGTGCTGTGCTCTGGGTAACTCTCCTGCAGCCAGATCCTGTCTCTGTGCTGCCCTCTGGGTAACTCTCCTGCAGCCAGATCCTGTCTCTGTGCTGTGCTCTGGGTAACTCTGCTGCAGCCAGATCCTGTCTCTGTGCTGTGCTCTGGGTAACTCTCCTGCAGCCAGATCCTGTCTCTGTGCTGTGCTCTGGGTAACTCTGCTGCAGCCAGATCCTGTCTCTGTGCTGTGCTCTGGGTAACTCTGCTGCAGCCATGAGAGATGATGGGGGAGTTCATTGTATTCTAGATCTGCTGATGTTGTGTTTGTTTACTTCATTATGTTTACTTATTTATTATTGATTTATTTATTGGAAAACACTCCCAGCAGCCAGTACTGCAGGAAATTGGGTCACTCTGGGGGGGGGGGGGGGGTGTATCTAACGTGTGTGTGTGTGTAACGTGTGTGTGTGTGTGTAACGTGTGTGTAACGTGTGTAACGTGTGTGTGCTGAGCTGGGACCAAGGAAATAGGTGAGTGTCAAATGATGTAAGCATGTTGGATAACTCTGTTGGTCTCTCTCCCTAACCACCACAGCTAGCAGCATGTCTTAGTCAGGTGATGAGAAACATACCTCAGACCTGACATGTTTGTGTGTAGTGTAGAGGCTGTGTCCTGTGACCCCAGAGTGTAGAGGCTGTGTCCTGTGACCCCAGAGTGTAGAGGCTGTGTCCTGTGACCCCAGAGTGTAGAGGCTGTGTCCTGTGACCCCAGAGTGTAGAGGCTGTGTCCTGTGACCCCAGAGTGTAGAGGCTGTGACCCCAGAGTGTGGAGGCTGTGACCCCAGAGTGTGGAGGCTGTGACCCCAGAGTGTGGAGGCTGTGACCCCAGAGTGTAGAGGCTGTGACCCCAGAGTGTGGAGGCTGTGACCCCAGAGTGTGGAGGCTGTGACCCCAGAGTGTGGAGGCTGTGACCCCAGAGTGTGGAGGCTGTGACCCCAGAGTGTGGAGGCTGTGACCCCAGAGTGTGGAGGCTGTGACCCCAGAGTGTGGAGGCTGTGACCCCAGAGTGTGGAGGCTGTGACCCCAGAGTGTGGAGGCTGTGACTCCAGAGTGTGGAGGCTGTGACCCCAGAGTGTGGAGGCTGTGACCCCAGAGTGTGGAGGCTGTGACCCCAAAGTGTGGAGGCTGTGACCCCAGAGTGTAGAGGCTCTGCCCTCCTCCTCTCCTCCCAGTCCCCCTCCTCCTTCCCCTCCTCGTGTGACTCATCTACACAACTATGTAAGAGCCGACTCACTTTCCTAATTCACTCCAGATTTTCTCTTTTCCTCCCCTCTCTCTCTCTCTCCTCACCAACTCCTCCTCCATGTCCCTCCCCCTTCCTGTGTCTACTGGGCTTGCTGTGAGTGTGTATGTGTGTGCGTCTGAGTGTGTGTGTGTATAGATCAGGGCATTTATACCCACCCTATTTGTCTGCAGGCTTCAAAGGCTTGGTGTTGGAGGGAGGGAGGGAGAGGGAAGGAGGGGAGGGAGGGAGGGAGAGGGAAGGAGGAGGAGGGTGGAGGAGGGAGGGAGGAGGAGGAGGAGGAGGGAGGGAGCTGTGGTATTTCCATGTGTTGTGAAATGTCCTGGTCTCAGGGCCCAGATGACCAGAGGAGCAGCCAGCTCAGTAGTGACAGCAGCTCCCTCCTCCTCCTCTCCTTCGACTCCTCCTCCTCTCCTTCACCTCCTCTCTTCCTCCCCTTCAAGTCATTTGGGAACAGTCTGTGAGTTTCTAGGAGGGAGCTAGAAAAGTGAAGGACTGGGTTTTGAGGGACGTAGATGAACTCTTGTGCTCGTTTCCCTGCGTTCTCACTGCTGGGTCACGACAACTCTGAGAGGCTTCCAGAGAGCCGTCTCTCTGTGTCCCCAGCCCTGCCCTCAGAGAGAGAGGTGAGAGAGAGGTGAGAGAGAGGTGAGAGAGAGGTGAGAGAGAGAGAGAGAGAGAGAGAGAGAGGGAGGGGGAGGGGGGAGGGGGGAGGGGGAGGCAGAGAGAGGGAAGTAGAGAAGGGGGAGAGTGAATAGGAAATGTGAACGAGAGCGAGGGGTGTTGCACAATGCTTCTGATGCAGCAGCAGAACTGGGGGACGCGCCAGAAGGAACAGTATGCTCTCTGGAGTGGGGGAGGAGGGGTGGGGGGAGGAGGGGGGGAGGAGGGGGGGAAGAGGGGGAGAGAGGGTTGAGGGAGGGGGAGGGGGGAGAGGGTTGAGGGGAGGGGGGGTGGAGAGGTGAGGAGGTGGGGGGTGAGGAGGAGGGGGGAGAGGTGAAGGGGTGAGGAGGGGGGGGGGTAGGTGGTGAAGGGGTGAGGAGGGGGGGGGGGTAGGTGGAGGAGGGGGAGAGGTGAAGGGGTGAGGAGGGGGGGGGGTAGGTGGGAGGAGGGACAGACATGCGGCATGGCCCTAGCAGTGAGAAGGTAGAACGTTACACACCTGCTAGTGAGCTGGTCTGCATGCATATGGAACTGGGAAGTGCCCCCACACACACACACACACACACACACACACACACACACACACACACACACACACACACACACACACACTGGTCCATTACCCTCCTTGGTAATCTACTGTAATGGTGCTGTCGGCCCATTAGTAAACGAGGGGTCCCACACTGACACATCCCACCATGAGCCCTGTCTGACACACACACACACACACACACACACACACACACACTCCTCATCCTCAGATCAATAGCATGTGTGGTGTGTGTGTGTGTGTATGTGGTGTGTGTGTGTGCAGTCTGTGGTCAATAGTTACTCCCTCTAGTGGACAAGATGAGTAACGGCAGCCAGGACACAGAGAAGGACAGAGGGAGGGAGTGAGGTCTGACCCTCTACACACACAATAAGGGATTGGAAGGAAAGAGAAAGGAGAGAGATGGAGAGAGATGGAGAGAGATGGAGAGAGATGGGGAGAGAGAGAGACAGAGAGAGATGGGGAGAGAGAGAGACAGAGAGAGAGATGGAGAGATACAGAGACAGACAGAGACAGACAGAGACAGACAGAGACAGAGACGGAGACGGAGACGGAGACGGAGACGGAGAGACGGAGAGAGAGACGGAGAGAGAGACGGAGAGAGAGACGGAGAGAGAGACGGAGAGAGAGACGGAGAGAGAGACGGAGAGAGAGACGGAGAGAGAGATGGAGAGACAGAGAGAGAGTAAGGGGGGGTAAATGAGCTGGAGATTTGGCATTCCTCTCATGGAGTCTGGTCTTCCCTGTAGAATAGCTGCTTCCTGTCTGAGCCCTGGAGCAAGACTACACTGTGAGGAGGAGGAGGGGGGAGGGGGAGGGGAGGGATGGAGGGAGGGAGGGGGTGAGGGGAGGAGGGGCAGCAGTGGAATGGAATGCTTGGGCGCTGTGTTCTCACAGCCAGTGTTGCCATGGTTACCCGGGAATTCTGGCGAGTAAGGAAATTTCATTCAGTTCGGAGTCCAAAACAAAAACACAAAGAAGAAATGATGAGAAGCAGAAATACACAAGAAATATACCACACACAGAAGACCTCTCTCTCTCACCCCCCCTCCCTGTCTCTCTCTCTCTGTCTTTCATAGTAGTAACTCTGGGAGGGGGGGGGTCTGTATTAACTGTCTGGGGGGGAGGGGGTGTCCCATCTGAGCATTGTCTGAGTGCTGACATGGCAGGAACTGTAACTAACCACTGTCGACTCCGCTCTCCCTCCATCTCTCCCTCTCTCTCTCTCCCTCCATCTCTCTCTCCATCTCTCTCTCCATCTCTCTCTCCCTCCATCCCCCTCTCCCTCTCCCTCCATCTCTCTCTCCATCTCTCTCTCCCTCCATCCCCCTCTCCCTCTATCTCCATCTCTCTCTCTCTCCCTCCATCCCCCTCTCCCTCTCCCTCCATCCCCCTCTCTCTCCCCTCTAACTGGAGCAGACAGCTCTACAGAGCTTCTCACAGTGGTGCTGGTGCACTGTACTTGACAGCTATCCAGTGATAGAGTGAACACACACATGAACACACGCGCACACACACACATGAACACACACACACAGACTCTGAGCTGGCTCACCGCCAGGTACCATTGTGTGTCATATCCTCCTGATAAAAACCGACAAACAAGCGGAGATTTGAACCCGTGAGCCCATGCTGTCCTCCTGTCTGTGACGTGTTGCTAAGCTGTGTGTTGTCTTGGTGTTGCTAAGCTGTGTGTTGTCTTGGTGTTGCAGTGTCGGAGGAGGGTCTGTGGGAGTGTGGGCTGTCCTAACTAGTGCCGGACCCTGCTGTTCAAGGCTATACACAACCTGCTGGAGAGGTACGCTGGAACTACAACTCCCACAATGCACCTGTTCAGAAACACTGTTTACACGTAGCTATACAGTCTTCAAACAAAAGCTTGTGTAGCTTCCAGAATAATGTATAAAGGAATTTAATGTTACCTGCCATGTCTGATGTATATAGATTTATTTACATGACATGCCTTTACGAACATTAGCATTCAGTGTATAATGTGACTTTATTAATATGTGGTGGTGGGGTGCTAAAGAGCAGGGGTTCATATTGCAGGAATGTTAGGAATTGTCTGGGTCAGGAGAGATGTTGGCTCGCCCTGTCACAGTCCATCGGGCCAGGGAAAGACACACATGTTTGTTCTCTATTAAGTTAAGCATCAGTGATCATCATCAAGCCCAGATGGTATTAACCTTGATATTACCTTCACTCCCCTCGACCTCCTTCCCCATTCAGGGGAGGGGGGAGGACAAGAGAGGAGAAGAGAGGAGAAGGGGCAGTTAAAGGTCAAACCAGATCTGTGTTAATCCCCTTACCCTGGAAGTACCTGCTCCTAACTGTGTGAACATCCCTCGTGTTTCCAGGTGTCTGATGGATAAAGACTTTGTGCGCATCGGGAAGTGGTTCGTGAAGCCGTACGAGCTGGAGGAGAAGCATGGCAGCTCCAGGTTAGTGACCTGGACCCCAGCGTGTTCCAGGAGCTGTCAGGATGGCTCGTCTGAGTCCCAGCTCCTGCTTTGGCTCTGCCATGTCTCTGCTTGTCTCACTGGTTAACAAGCCAGTTGCAGAACGCTAATTAACTGGCCTATTCAGACAGCTTTGTCTCCGCCTTGATTGTGTGCTGAAAAAATTAGGAGAGGGGGAGGGAGAGGAAGAGATAAAGAGAGAATATCAACCAGTCAAGTGGATGTAAAGTCAGATGAGAAGGAGGAGAGAGGATGAGGAAGGGAGGTAACAAAGAGAGGGAGAGAAAAGGAGGAAGGAATGGAGAGAGGGAGAGAAAGGAAGGAGGGAATGGAGAGAGGGAGAGAAAGGAAGGAGGGAATGGAGAGAGGGAGAGAAAGGAAGGAGGGAATGGAGAGAGGGTGGAGTTGGAGGGCGAAGCTGGCTTTCCCAAAAAGGACCAGATTAAACCAGGCCCAATACTAAGTGTGTGTGTGTCTCCCTCCTGATTCTTCTAGTTTGACAGCTTAGTCTGAACAGTCAGCTGACTCTCCCCAGACAGCCCCTCCCTCTGCCACCCGCCCCCCCTCCCTCCCTCCCTCCCCTTCCTCTCTCCCTCCCTCCCTCCCTCCCTCCCCTCCCTCCCTCCCTCCCTCCCTCCCTCCCTCCCTCCCTCCCTCCCTCCCTCCCTCCCCTACCCGCCCCCCCTCCTTCCCTCCCTCCCTCCCCTCCCTCTGCCACCCGCCCCCCTCCTTCCCCTCCCTCCCTCCCTCCCTCCCTCCCTCTGCCACCCGCCCCCCTCCTTCCCTCCTTCCCTCCCTCCCTCCCTCCCTCCCTCCCTCCCTCCCTCCCTCCCTCCCTCCCTCCCTCCCTCCCTCCCTCCCTCCCTCCCTCCCTCCCTCCCTCCCTCCCTCCCTCCCTCCCTCCCTCCCTCCCTCCCTCTGCCACCCGCCCCCCTCCTCTCCTTCCCCTCCCTCCCTCCGCCCCCCCCCCCCCCTGAATTATTTACCACCATTCTGGAGAGAGGGAGGGAGGGAGAGAGGGATACTGTAGGGTGTGTGCATCTGTCACAGAGGGAGGGGGAAATCTCTCCCATTCCTCAACACACACACGTCTGTATGCTAATCCACACACTCAAACAAAGACATGCCGTCATATCACACACACACACACACACAGAACACAATCACACAGAGAATACAAAGCTCCAAACCCCTCTCTTTACCTCTACCCTCCATCCCTCTCTGTCTCTGTCTGAGACACTGCTGCTCCCTGTGTCGTGGTGGGGGCTGGCATCATCAGTCTGGGACGCTTCATACCCCCTGGGCATGGAGGGCTGGCCCAGCTACAGGAAATATCCCACCACCCTTCATTCTCTTCCACACACACTCACACAGGCCCAGCCTCTTCCTGTTCAACGACACAAAGTCTTTGTGTCTGAGGGAGGGAGGGGAGGGCTATGTGTTGGTAGTGCATTGCATCAGATGTTTTGGGGGAGACCGAGGGAGAGAGAGACTTAGAGAGGGATGGAGGGAGAGGGAGGGAGAGAAATAGTTGTGGAGAGAGGGAAACAGGTAGAGAGGGAGGGGGGTGGAGGAGGGCTTATAAATGAAGCATTACCTAAGACAGAACTGGTCTTTTTTACAGTCCAAGATAGATCCTCTCTCTCCTCCTTCTACGCATGCTAAGAATACAGCTCTCTTACTCATTAGTATTAATGGCCATATGCTCATATCCTCCTCCCTCCCTTTCCCTCCCTTTCTCTCTCCCTCCCTCTCTCTCTCCTCCCTCTCTTTCTCCCTCCCTCTCTCTCTCTCTCTCTCTCTCTCTCTCTCCCTCTCCTCCCTCCCTCTCTCTCTCCTCCCTCTCTTTCTCCTCTCTCTCTCCTTCACTACAAGTGTTGCATGTAGAAAGTACAGCAGAAGATCAAGGATCGAAAGTGCTGAGTTATAATAGTGTTTAGGTGTCAGCTTCAAGGACTGACCTGTATTTACCAGGCACAGTGTAAAGTAACCACACACACACACACACACACACACACACACAAAGACACACAGACACACACACACACACACACACACACAGACAGACAGACACACACACTGACACACACACACACACACACACACACAGACAGACAGACAGACCTCCCTGTGTCAGGATGTGTGTGAGGGAAAGAGACTGTGAAGGGGTATCTGAGTCTTTAAGCAGAAATGATTGATTACTACAAGTACTGACACAGTGTTGAAATATAATATTTTTCAAAACAAACAGTTTTAGTGTGGAAGTCAGTGTGTACCATGTCGCAGTGTTATAAAGTGTGAGTGTGTGTGGCTCCTGGGCTGATACTGTCTGGATGGTGTGCTCCCCTGGCTCCTCCCCACGGCCACAAGGGAGCCAATGACAGTTGCCCTGTCCTCCCCTGGCTCCTCCCCTCGGCCACAAGGGAGCCAATGACATTGAGACGTTAGCCGTCTCCCTGGCAACGGACATTTGGTGTGGAGCTACCTCACAAGGTCACACTGGCGCATCAGGAAGTTAAAACACAGACAGAGAATCCCTCTCCTCCTCCCCCTCTCCTCCTCCTTCTCTCCCCCTCTCCTCCTCCTTCTCTCCCCCTCTCCTCCTCCCTCTCTCCCCCTCTCCTCCTCCCCCTCTCCTCCTCCCTCTCTCCCCCTCTCCTCCTCCCCCTCTCCTCCTCCCTCTCTCCCCCTCTCCTCCTCCCTCTCTCCCCCTCTCCTCCTCCCTCTCTCCCCCTCTCCTCCTCCCTCTCTCCCCCTCTCCTCCCTCTCTCCCCCTGTCCCTCTCTCTCTCCCTGTCCCCCTCTCCTCCCCCCCCCTCTCCTCCTCCTTCTCTCCCCCTCTCTTCCTCCCTCTCTCCCCCTCTCTTCCTCCCCCTCTCCCCCTCTCCTCCTCCCTCTCTCCCCCTCTCCTCCTCCCTCTCTCCCCCTCTCCTCCTCCCTCTCTCCCCCTGTCCCTCTCTCTCTCCCTGTCCCCCTCTCCTCCCCCCCCTCTCCTCCTCCTTCTCTCCTCCTCCCTCTCTCCCCCTCTCTTCCTCCCTCTCTCCCCCTCTCCTCCTCCCTCTCTCCCCCTCTCCTCCTCCCTCTCTCCCCCTCTCCTCCCTCTCTCCCCCTGTCCCTCTCTCTCTCCCTGTCCCCCTCTCTCCCCCTCTCCTCCCCCCCCTCTCCTCCTCCTTCTCTCCCCCTCTCTTCCTCCCTCTCTCCCCCTCTCCTCCTCCCTCTCTCCCCCTCTCCTCCTCCCTCTCTCCCCCTCTCTCTCTCCCTCTCCCCCTCTGCTCCCCACTGTGTGTGTGTGTGTGTGTGCAGAGGGCAGGGGAGCAGGTACACATGTGGTCCTTCTAGAACATTCCCCTCTCAGGGAACTGTGTTGTTCCCAGTGGCCCTGCTTTGATAAACATCAAACAGGGTTAGGGCTAGGGCTATTAAAGCATGTTGACAAACACACTACAACACACACTCCCTCTCTCATACACACACACTTTCTCTCCTACACACACACTCATTCTATTTTCCATACACACACTCCTTCTGTCCTACAGTCCACACAATCCTTTCTTCCACACACACACTTTTGTCCTCCACACACACACGCACACACACACAGGTGTGTGGAGTCAGCGTGTACAGCTCGTTCACTGATTGATTTGAGCAGAAAAGCATGAATTACTCTCAGCAGAGCTGTTACACCTGGCTGTGATCTCAGTGTCACCTGCACAGAGCCTGGCTGTGTGTCTGGATTATTCACCTCCCCCTTCATTCCTCTCTCTCTCTCTCTCTCTCTCTCTCTCTCTCTCTCTCTCTCTCTCTCTCTCTCTCTCTCTCTCTCTCTCTCTCTGTCTCTCTCTCTCTCTCTCTCTCTCTTTCAATCAGTATCTCTCTCTGCCTCTCCTCCCTCCCTCCCTCTCTCCTCCCTCCCTTATGGGGCTAATGTGTGGTTTCATACAATTCTCCTGTTAAAATCAAATATACTGGATGCCGTATATAAATACATACATATAAATACACAGGAGATATCAAATGAAAGCAAGGTGGATATTCTCTGAAGCTGGAGTACAAACAGGCATTCGGACGCTAACAGGAGCGAGAGACACAAAGAGAGGAGAGAGGAGTGCTGCTTCCTCAGACGGATGAAACACTCCAGACTCCTGGAGGGTCAGGTCTGGGTTAGGTCAGGGTTAGGTCAGGGTTAGGTCAGGGTTAGGTCAGGGTTAGGTCAGGGTTAGGTCTGGGTTAGGTCTGGGTTAGGTCTGGGTTAGGTCTGGGTTAGGTCAGGGTTAGGTCAGGGTTAGGTCAGGGTTAGGTCAGGGTTAGGTCAGGGTTAGGTCAGGGTTAGGTCTGGGTTAGGTCTGGGTTAGGTCTGGGTTAGGTCTGGGTTAGGTCAGGGTTAGGTCTGGGTTAGGTCTGGGTTAGGTCTGGGTTAGGTCTGGGTTAGGTCTGGGTTAGGTCAGGGTTAGGTCTGGGTTAGGTCTGGGTTAGGTCAGGGTTAGATCAGGGTTAGATCAGGGTTAGGTCAGGGTAAGGTCTGGGTTAGGTTAGGGTTAGGTCTGGGTTAGGTCTGGGTTAGGTCAGGGTTAGATCAGGGTTAGGTCTGGGTTAGGTCAATGTTAGGTCAGGGTTAGGTTAGATAAGTTGATACCACTGTCTCAGGGAACAGTCGAACAAGGAAGTTATCAGTTTACAAACTTTCATCTGTATGGAAAATACAAGTAAAAAGTGTGTTTGATGAAAGATTTGTTTGAGCTGAACTCAAAGAAACCCAGAAGATAATTTGGGTATTATGGTTATCGTTCTGCGAGGCCTTGAGACCATGGGAGAGATGTGCAGCTTGAATTTTAAATGAATTCCATTCGGATGAAGTACATTCCTTAAGCTCTTTTCATAACAGAAAAGCAAGCGTCTGTTATTACTTGTGACATTAACCCAGGCGACCTCTGGTCTAAGTGTTCACAGGAAGTGATGGTCTAAGTGTTCACAGGAAGTGATGGTCTAAGTGTTCACAGGAAGTGATGGTCTTACCATCCAGAGTCCTCCGCCACAGACGAGACAGGCTCTTCATCTGGGTCAGGACGTGGCTGAACTGGGCTGTGTGAGAGAGACTGTGTGTGTGTCTTTGGTGGGCCTTACTGGTACTTATGGCTTGAAACTATCCCCCATAGACTGGCCTCTCGTCTATAAATAGCTGAGAGAGAGAGAGAGAGAGACAGAGAGAGAGAGAGAGAGACAGAGAGAGACAGAGAGAGAGAGAGAGAGACAGAGAGAGACAGAGAGAGACAGAGAGAGACAGAGAGAGAGAGAGAGAGACAGAGAGAGACAGAGAGAGACAGAGAGAGACAGAGAGACAGAGAGAGACAGAGAGAGAGAGACAGAGAGAGACAGAGAGAGACAGAGAGAGAGAGAGGGAGAGAGAGAGAGAGAGAGGGGGGGAGGGGGAGAGGGAGAGATGCAGGGAGAGAGAGGGGGAGGGGGAGGGGGAGAGAGAGACTCATGCTGTACTCATCTGAATTATTTAAATGGGAAGAGTTGTGCTGTAGAGACTAGCGCTGTAGGACTGATACAGTTGGAACATTGTGTGTGTGTGTGAGTGAGAGAGACAGTCCTGTAGTTCTGGTGTCTGCTGCTATGAGTGTATTTCTTGGGGAGTTTGAGGAATGTTCATGAAGAAATCGGCCTCTTTCACTTTTCCTCTCACTCTCACTCTCTCTTTGTCTCTCACTTTCTCTCTCCTCACTCTCTTTCTCCTCTCTCTCTCTCTCTCTCTCTCTCTCTCTCTCTCTCTGTCTTGCTCTTTGAGTTTCCAGCGCCATCTACAGGCCACAACACCAAACCACAACAGCAACAAGCCACCACACAACACACATACTACACACAGATACTACACACACTCACCACACACTATACTACACACAGATACTACACAGGTGTACAACATTTGATTCAAGCAAAAATAAAAAATCTGTTTCCATGGCGCCAAACCGTTATCCCATAATGCGTGAGCCGTGTCCCCCAGGTGTAGTAACAGGAAGTAATAACACGCAGATGAACACACCAGCGGTATTGTCTGGCTCCGCAAGAGATCAAATCTCTGATCAAATCAGAGATGTAGTTAATGATGTCCGGCTGTGCCGACACGCTCCCAACACCAGCCTGATCAGGAGCAGCAACTGGAGCTGGTGATGAGGGGAGGACGAGGTCATAAAGACACGGAGCGGCACGCTGACAGGGTGGAGTTGTGATCAGTCAGGGACAGGATTTATACCTGCAATAAGAGAGCAGCGAGAGGCGTGTGGATGATGGATGTGTTCATAAGTGCTGCTCTGGAGCCAGGCTCCTCTCCGGAGTGTTCTGCCGTCTTACCGGAGCTACCAGGATTGTTACACTACCGGGAGCAGTAGGAGAATACATTTAAAGCTGTGCTGTTGATGACGATGATGTTGTTGTTGTGTCTCCAGTGAGCACCTGTCCTGCTCCTTCTCCTTCTTCCTGCACGGTGAGAGTAACGTGTGCACCAGCGTGGAGATCTCCCAGCACCAGCCCGTCTACCGCATCACCGACACTCCCATCCGCCTGTCGCAGGCTGCCTCCTCACCCATACCAGGTGGGGCTGCAGGCAGACACGCACCATACAACACAATCCTGTATCCAATATGTGTGTCAACGTCTCTGTGTGTGTTTCTCAGTGGTGCTGAGCCCATATGGACTGGGAGGGGCTCTGACAGGCCAGGCCCACAAGATGAGCGAGCCGGACGTTCGCAAGCTGATGGAGGAGTGGAGCTGTTTCTACCCCACGGTGCTCCGCCCTGCGCCCCCCCCGCCGCCCCCCCAGGGGGCCCCCGGGGAACAGGCCTACCACCCTCACACCGGGGAACACGCCTACGACCCTCACACGCACGTGGCTGTGGAGGTCATCGTAGGTATGACCGCCCGCACACACACACTCGCTGTCACACACACACTCTGTCACACACACACTCTGTCACACACACACACCAGTGTGTTACAGCTGCAGTGTGTGTCTCTTCTCCAGGCGGCGTGAGGATGGTCTACCCAGCAGCCTTTGTGCTGGTTGCCCAGGGCGACCTTCCCAAGGAGCCCCCTCCCCCTCCCCCAGGGGTCCCGGGGTCCCTCAGAGACCCCTCCCACTGTGGGGGTCCCCTCACACCCCCCACCTCCCCAGAGCAGCCCTGCTCAGGTAGGACAACCTCACCCTCCCTACCTCCCCACCCCCCTCTCCTGCCCTCTCACCAAAACATCTCTTATTTAGTAAGTAGCTGTCAGTAATTCTATTGTGTTGTGATGTACTGTACTGTGCTCTGTGTTGCAGCGGACAGTGGCTTCATCACGTCTGCGTCCAGCGCCGCCCCCATGGAGGCAGTTGTGGGCGTGTCTCCCCCCGCCCCGCTGCATTGTGGGAAGCAGCTGAGCAGTCAGGCGGTGCAGCAGGCGTGGCGGGAGTGTTACCTGACCCCCAGGTGAGCAGGGTGGAACCTGACCTGATTTCCTGGGATGTCATGTGATCTTGTGTGATGTCATGTGATCTCATGTGTGATGTCATGTTATCCTGCTGCAGGTGCAGTGCGGCAGCCAAACAGGAAGTGTCTGAGGTCAGCTGGGACTTCAGCGCCCCGGGAGAGAGGACTTCCTGCAGCTGCTCCAGGTAGGGAAGCTAGCCTGTAGCTAGCCCGTGTGGTGGGGTAGCTAGCCTGTATTTGTCCAGTAGCTAGCCCGTGTGTTGATGTCAGACGTTTGTGTGTCCAGGCTGAAGCAGCAGAAGCCTCCGTCCTCAGCGCCCCCCCAGCCTGGTGTCCCCCCTACCCCCGCCTTCGGCCCCCCTGCGCCCCCTCCTTCCTTGCCCAAGCACAAGACCTCCGACAAGGCAGACAAGACAGACAAGCAGCCCAAGAGAGCCCTCTCCACCCCCTTCCACCACCGCCTCCCCGCCTGTCTAGACCCAGACTCCTGTAGGGGCCCCCCTCTGGGGGCTCTGGTGCCCCTGGAGCCCCCACTGGACCCTTCTACGCCTGGCTGCAAGTACCCCAAGCCCCCCTCGGCTGGCCACAAGATCCCCGCCTCCCTCCCCCACTCCCCCGTCTCCCCCCTGCCCCCCACCCTCAGCCCCCACCCGCGGGGCCAGGACTCGGAGGGCCTGGACCCCCCCCTGTCCCGGCCACCTTGCCCGGACGCCGGAGGCCTGGGGGGGGTGGAGGCCAGTGAGACGGCGCTGTACGCGGCCCCCCTGGGCCCCAGCGAGGCTGGGGGGGGCTGGTGGAGGGGGTTTAGGACCCCGCGGACAGACCAGACGGGGTTCAGTCCTCCAGACCTCCCGTCAGGCAGACTGGGGGAGTTCAGGACGGACACAGCCACAGAGGGCCTGGCGCTGAAGAGGTGAACGAGACCGAATATTTGTTTTACCTTTAAAAACTTTTTGTAGAAAATATTTTCAAACCTTTTAAACTTTTTGTGGCCCCAAAAATATCTGTTTTAGTATAGTTTTACAGCACATTTATACAAAGTGAGATCTCTTTACCTCCTTATCTTCTACTCCCCCCTCCCCTCCAGGCTCTTTGCCCAGACCCAGAGACGGTTCAAGGTGTCGGAGGAGTGTGTGAGGGAGCACGTCCAGACTCTGGGCCTGCTGCCCCCCGGGCCTGAGGGGCTGGGGGGCCCAGGAGACGACCCGTACGACTTCAAAGAGGGCGACATCGAGTACAGCTTCCCTTCGTCCAAGAGGCTGAAGGGGCAGGGCCGAGACCCTGGCAGGAGGGCAAAGGTCAGACATGTACTGAGTCAGAGCCCTGACCCTTAACCTGACCCTGAGTGACATCCTCACTCAGTCAAACTCTTACTGTACTGTCAGTCCACCAGTATTATATTGTTGTAGTTGGAGGCCTGATTAACCTCTGACCTCTCCTAGGGAGAAGATATAAATGGCAGTACCGCACTACCTGATGGGAAAGATGCCATGTCTATCTTCAGCTCCGCCCCCAAATCAAGTGAGAATTATGACATCATGAGAATTCTCTGCTAATGTTGCATTAACGAGTAGGCGTGTGAAAGTGGTAAAAGTTGTGTTCGGGTGTTTGTTGTGTAGCTGTATGTGTGCTAAAGCTTGTGTGTGTGTGTAGATGAGTCGTCACCAGACGAGGCTGAGTCGAAGGCCAACCCCCCCCTGACCAGGGAGATGGACCTGGTGGTCAACATCTCAGACTTGGACAACATCTTCGACGAGGATGAGGACGAGCTAGGGGTAAGAGGATGTCTGCATGCAACGATCTGACCTCTGACCCCACAGCGACCTCTCCTGACCTCATACTGACCTCTGACCCCACAGCGACCTCCCCTGACCTCATACTGACCTCTGACCCCACAGCGACCTCCCCTGACCTCATACTGACCTCTGACCCCACAGCGACCTCCCCTGACCTCATACTGACCTCTGACCCCACAGCAACCTCTCCTGACCTCATACTGACCTCTGACCCCACTGCGACCTCTCCTGACCTCATACTGACCTCTGACCCCACAGCGACCTCCCCTGACCTCATACTGACCTCTGACCTCACAGGGACCTCCCCTGACCTCATACTGACCTCTGACCTCACAGCGACCGTAAACGCCTCCAGTCATGGAAGAGGTCATCCTCACCATTAGAGGAAGTAGAGCCATGGACTCTATTTTTGGACTGTTTGGACTCAGGACTGAATGCTTGTTTCAGGGTGACACTGTGTGTGTTTAGCCTGTGTGTGTGTGTGGTAACTCCTGCTCTCCCCAGCAGCACTCCACCAGAGTCCCGGCGTCCGGAGCAGAGGACCGACCTCCAGGGAAGGAGGGCAGGGCGGCTGTGCCGTACCCCTCAAGTGAGTCCTCTCCACACACCAGCAGGGTCAGGCTGGGAGAGGTCCAGACCCTCACCTCCTGCTTTCTAGAGCCGGCCTCTCTTCTCTGCATGTATACCTCCGTCTTATGTCTAATTACCCTCTCTCCCTCTCTCCCTCTCCCCCTCTCTCCCTCTCCTCCTCTCCCCCTCTCTCCCTCTCCTCCTCTCTCCCTCCTCCCCTCTCTCCCTCTCCACCTCTCCACCCCTCTCCCCCTCTCTCCCTCTCCTCCTCTCTCCCTCCTCCCCTCTCTCCCTCTCCCCCTCTCTCCCTCCAGCAGTAGCAGACCTGCAGCGGATGTTTCCCACCCCCCCCTCCCTAGAGCAGCACCCCGCCTTCTCCCCCATCATGACGTACCGGGACACCCCCAGCCAGGAGCCCCCGGCCCCCCTGGGGGGCCCTGATCACCCCCTGGTCTCCCTGGCCTCCTCCCAGCTGGCAGACTACAGGATGGAGGTAGAAGAGGGCATGGCCAGCCCCAAACCTGAAGACATCAAGGTGGGGAATCATGGGAAACGTAGTCTTGGAAGCTACGGCTGTTTCTATTATATTCTATTGCTGAACACCAAATTACAGCTTCTTACTTTGAGCTTTGAGTATGTAAATACGCTCTCAAACCGTATCTGCCTTCCACAGCGTCAAACTGACATTTCTCCATTGAAAGTGGTTGGGTGGACAATAATGGGACCCCCTGGCTAACTGCTAAAATCAGGAAAATACAATTTGTAGGCATATCCTTATTGAATTTTAAAACCGGAATGTTATAATATAGGTGTGTATCTATATATTGAAGTACAATGCTGTGACATAACATTTTTTATTTGTGTTAAATCGACATTTTGGTAAAATTTCTAATGAGCGTCTAGAGCTAGGTGGACGATAATGGGAACCCTAGCCGCTAGTCTTCTCCTACTGCCTCGTTAGACCTGGGTGGCGTTAGCCTGTGGTTAGCCCTGGTTAGTGTTAGCCTGTGGTTAGCCCTGGTTAGCGTTAGCCTGTGGTTAGCCATGGTTAGCGTTAGCCTGTGGTTAGCCCTGGTTAGTGTTAGCCTGTGGTTAGCCCTGGTTAGCGTTAGCCTGTGGTTAGCCCTGGTTAGCGTTAGCCTCTGTGGCGGCCCAGAGCAGTGAGGCTGTGCTCCCCCTCCAGGACTTCTCCTTCGTGTACCGCGTCCCCGGGGTCCAGCCTCAGACGGGCTGCTCCATGTTTGCCCCCCTGCGGAGCCTCCCCAGCCAGCGCCTGCCCCCCGTCAGCCTGCCTGAGCAGTGCTGCTACCGGCCCTCCTGGGCCCTCCTGCCCAAGATGGAGCACTACTCCTCCCTCAGCACCCAGGCCCCCTTCATCAGGGACGGATACATGTGAGTGGGGATGTGTGTGTAGAGGGCTTGTGTATGTGTGAACAGGGGTTATGTATGAATTATGGAAACCTCAGAACAGTCCTGGTATGATCTGTGGGGTGTGTTTCTGTAGCAACGCCCCTAGCGCCCTGCTGGACCAGGACTATGCCCAGCTGAGTGCTGTGGGCGGAGCAAGCGGCGTCCTGCCCTCCCCCGCCACGCCCCGCTTCTCCGTGCCCACCCCCCGCACCCCACGCACTCCCCGGGGGGCGGGCCCCCCCAGTGGCCAGGGCTCAGTGAGGCAGGACGAGCTGAGCTCCCCGGCCTCCACCCCCTCCACCAGCGCCCCCCTCAGCTCCCTGGAGCAGCCCGCCGGCGCCCCCTGGCTGCCGGAGGCCCACAGTCTGTACGCGGCGCTGTTGCTGTCCGACTCGGTCCTCAACATGTTCAAGGACCGCAACTTCGACAGCTGCTGCATCTGCGCCTGCAACATGAACGTGAAGGGCGCCGACGTGGACGTGTACATCCCGGACTCGACGCAAGAGGACCAGTACCGCTGCATGTGCGGCTTCAGCGCCATCGTCAACCGCCGCCTGGCGCACGGCACCGGCCTTTTCCTGGAGGACGAGCTGGACATCTTCGGGAGGGGGTCGGAGGTCGGGAGGGCGGCGGAGAGGAGGCTGGGGCAGGGCCGCAGGGACCCCCCCATGGGGGACCCCCGGGCCAAGCGACCGCAGGACTCCCCCCCCGTCCCCCCCGAGGTGATGGTGCTCATCCAGGAGCAGAGCTCCCATCCCTTCCTCCTCCCTTTCCGCCCTCCTCCTGCCCCCCTGCTGTGCCCGGCGTGAGGCCCTGCTCCAGAGCTGGACGGCGGATAAGCAGTGGGTGGACGGCAGCGACGCGTGTGCAGAGTGTTACGGGGCGCTGGTGCAGGGGCTGCAGTACGTGGACAACCCTGCAGGGGGGAAAATAGATCCGGCGGCAGTGAGGAGCAGCGCGCTACATCCCTGGCCTCATCATAACGGTGAGGGCGTGATGCGGCCGGCGAGGGCGGGGTTTACTGGTCACATGGGGAGAGCATTTAACTGCAGATCAAGTGGGCGGGCCAGGACTTTACAAACTTTACAAATATTATTGTTCTGAAGATTCAATAGTAAGAACAGAAAGTTTTCTTCTATCTGTGAGTTCTGTGACTCCTGTAGTAGGATGTCTGATTATGTATTTATGTCTTCTGTATGTGTGTGCGCAGTGCTGGACGTCAGCGGGCTGTCCTCCCAGGACGTGTTGCGCATGCTGCTGTCACTGCAGCCCTTCCTGCAGGACGCCATCCAGAAGAAGAGGAGCGGACGCACCTGGGACAACATCCAGCATGTCCAGGGCCCCCTCACCTGGCAGCAGTTCCACAAGATGGCCGGCCGAGGCTCCTATGGTAGGAGGAGGGGTCTGGTGGAGGGGTCTGGGGTCTGGTGGAGGGGTCTGGTGGAGGGGTCTGGGGTCTGGTGGAGGGGTCTGGTGGAGGGGTCTGGGTCTGGTGGAGGGGTCTGGGGTCTGGTGGAGGGATCTGGGGTCTGGGGTCTGGTGGAGGGGCCTGGTGGGAGGGGTCTGGGGTCTGGTGGGAAGGGGTCTGATGGAGGGTAGAGGGAGGACAGGGGTATGATGGAAGGGAGGTTGTAGAGGATGGAGAGAGCCAGGGTGATATCCACTTGTGTTGTCATCCACCAACCACCCATAATCCTTTTTCTCCCCTGTCTCCCCTCCCTGGCTCCCCTCTCTGTCTCCCCTCCCCCCCTGCCTCCCCCCCAGGCTCAGAGGAGTCCCCGGAGCCCCTCCCCATCCCCACGGTTCTGCTGGGCTATGAGCGGGACCTCCTGGCTCTGTCTCCGCTGGCGCTGCCCTTCTGGGAGAAGCTGCAGCTGGAGCCCTACGGAGGCCAGAGGGATGTGGCCTACCTGGTGCTCTGTCCTGACAGCGCCGCCCTGCTGGCCGGAGCAAGGGCCTTCCTCCAGGATCTCAGCACCGTCTACGAGGTACGACTCAATTACTGTAGATATCACTGCAGACTCAGTTACTGTAGATATCGCTGCAGCAGACTCGATTACTGTAGATATCGCTGCAGACTCGATTGCTGTAGATATCGTTGCAGACTCGATTGCTGAAGATATCGCTGCAGACTCGTTAGCTGTAGATATCGTTGCAGACTCGATTGCTGAAGATATCGCTGCAGACTCGATTGCTATAGATATCGCTGCAGACTCGATTGCTGAAGATATCGCTGCAGATTAGATTATTTTAGACTCTTTAGATGCCTTACAGGGACAGTTTTCGTGCTTTATTTGACACAAAACTGGGTTCAATAGCATCCTGTTACAGAAGGTGTGGATAAGGCCTCGTCATACTTTATAAACAGGCACCTGGGAGGCCAGGTGATCCCAGCAGCTCATCACGTCTCCTAACCCCTGCTGTGTTTCCAGACGTGCCGTCTTGGCAAGCACCGGCCGCTGGCCAGGGTGTCCCAGGATGGACTGGTGCTTGTGGGACGACCAGAGGGACAGGGGGACAACCAGGGGGACGACCAGCGGGGAGACGACCAGCGGGGAGACGACCAGCGGGGAGACGACCAGCGGGGAGACGACCAGCGGGGAGACGAGCAGGTGGACCAGTGGTTTACAGGGCCATGGACTGGACAGCAGCACTGTCACAACCTCCGCAAGCTCAAACTGTACAACCACACCTGCAGACATGTGCTAGGTGAGACTATTTTCTCCTCCTCCCTCCTCCCCTCTCTTCCCCCCTCCTACTCTCTCCTCCTCCCCCTTCCCTTCTCTACTCCCCCCTCCTCTCCTCTAACTAAGTCCTCCTCTGTGTCTTCCAGCTCCCCAGCTTTCAGCCCTCTCCCTGGACAGCAGTTTGCTGTTGCCCCCAAAGCTCCAGCCCCCCCCAGGGCCTCTGCCCTCTGCCCCCCAGCCTGCCCCCACCAACCCGCCCTCCTCTGGCCCCGGGGGTCCTGAGGCAGGGGGTCCTAGCTCAGGAAGCACTCCCACCCCAATAGGAGGGGCCCCCGGCCTGACTGGGATGGAGGGGACCTCTGGGGGGGGTTCTGAGGGGAAGGGCATCCCAGGAGGGGGTTCCGAAGGTACCCCCAGCTCCAAACCTGCAGCCTCCGAGCCTCCAGACCCCCCTGAGATGTAAGTACTAAGTAGGGGTTCTCTGACTGTGGGTTTGCTCTGTCATTGTACCTGGATGACCAGGTTTGCTCTGAGTCATTGTACCTGGATTACCAGGTTTGCTCTGTCATTGTACCTGGATTACCAGGTTTGCTCTGAGTCATTGTACCTGGATTACCAAGTTTGCTCTGAGTCATTGTACCTGGATTACCAGGTTTGCTCTGTCATTGTACCTGGATTACCAGGTTTGCTCTGTCATTGTACCTGGATTACCAGGTTTGCTCTGAGTCATTGTACCTGGATTACCAGGTTTGCTCTGTCATTGTACCTGGATTACCAGGTTTGCTCTGTCATTGTACCTGGATGACCAGGTTTGCTCTGAGTCATTGTACCTGGATTACCAGGTTTGCTCTGTCATTGTACCTGGATTACCAAGTTTGCTCTGTCATTGTACCTGGATTACCAAGTTTGCTCTGTCATTGTACCTGGATTACCAAGTTTGCTCTGTCATTGTACCTGGATTACCAAGTTTGCTCTGTCATTGTACCTGGATTACCAAGTTTGCTCTGTCATTGTACCTGGATTACCAAGTTTGCTCTGTCATTGTACCTGGATTACCAAGTTTGCTCTGTCATTGTACCTGGATTACCAGGTTTGCTCTGTCATTGTACCTGGATTACCAGGTTTGCTCTGTCATTGTACCTGGATTACCAGGTTTGCTCTGTCATTGTACCTGGATTACCAAGTTTGCTCTGTCATTGTACCTGGATTACCAAGTTTGCTCTGTCATTGTACCTGGATTACCAGGTTTGCTCTGTCATTGTACCTGGATTACCAGGTTTGCTCTGTCATTGTACCTGGATTACCAGGTTTGCTCTGTCATTGTACCTGGATTACCAGGTTTGCTCTGTCATTGTACCTGGATTACCAGGTTTGCTCTGTCATTGTACCTGGATTACCAGGTTTGCTCTGTCATTGTACCTGGGTTTGCCCTGGACTAGTGGGTTCTCCCTGGACCAGTTGGTTCTTTAGTTCCAGGGTGTCTGTGGGTAGTCAGGTTTAAGGATCTCTGTGCAAGAGTGTCCGTGTAGACAACAGCTTTGAATTCATTTGAGGCTGCCTTTGAACAGAGCTGTGATCTGATTGGTTGTCTGTGTTGCCAGGACGGCGGCCCAGGCCCGTATCGGCATCCCCACGCAGCCAGACTCCGCCCACAGCCACGCCCACCCGCCCGCCATCGTGCTGTATGTGGTGGACCCCTTCTCCTGCTGGGCCGCAACGAGGGAGGAGGGCGGAGGAGAGGAGGAGGAGGGCGAGGAGGAGGGGGTGGGCAGCGTGTGGTTGCTAGGGTTACTGCGATGCTACACAGAGATGCTGAACATGCTCCCAGAGAGCCTGAGACCAGCGCTGGTGCTGCAGGTACCTGTCTGTCTGTCTGTCTGCTTACCTGTCTGTCTGTCTGTCTGTCTGTCTGTCTGTCTGTCTGCTTACCTGTCTGTCTGTCTGTCTGTCTGCTTACCTGTCTGTCTGTCTGCCTGCCTGCCTGCTTACCTGTCTGTCTGTCTGTCTGTCTGCTTACCTGTCTGTCTGCTTACCTGTCTGTCTGTCTGTCTATCTGCTTACCTGTCTGTCTGTCTGTCTGTCTGTCTGCTTACCTGTGTTTCTGCTTACCTGTCTGTCTGTCTGTTTGCCTGCCTGCCTGCCTGCCTGCCTGTCTGTCTGCTTACCTGCCTGCCTGCCTGCCTGCCTGTCTGTCTGCTTACCTGTCTGTCTGTCTGTCTGTCTGCTTACCTGTCTGTCTGTCTGTCTGCTTACCTGTCTGTTTGTCAGTCTGTCTGCTTATCTGTCTGTCTGTCTGCTTGTCTGTCTGTCTGTCTGTCTGTCTGTCTGTCTGTCTGTCTGCTTACCTGTCTGTCTATCTGCTTACCTGTCTACCTGTCTGTCTGCTTGTCTGTCTGTCTGTCTGCTTACCTGTCTGTCTGCTAACCTGCCTGTCTGCTTACCTGTCTGTCTGTGTGCTTACCTGTCGGTCTTATTACTTGTCTGTCTGCCTGCCTGTCTGCTTACCTGTCTGTCTGTCTGTCTGCTTACCTGTCTGTCTGTCTGTGTGCTTACCTGTCTGTCTGTCTGCTTACCTGTCTGCTTACCTGTCTGTCTGTGTGCTTACCTGTTTGTCTTCTTACCTGTCTGCTTACCTGTCTGTTTGTCTGTCTGCTTACCTGTCTGCTTACCTGTCTGTCTTCTTGCCTGTCTGCTTACCTGTCTGTCCCCCCCTGTTTGTGCTCAGGTGGTGGGGTGTGAGTTCCTACTGCAGCCCTCCAGAGGCGACAGCCCCCAGTACCTGCAGCAGGTGCGCTCCCTGGCCTTCTCCTGCCACGCCCAGAGCCGACGGCTGCTGCTCACACAGACTCACATCCGCTCCCTCACCGGGTTTGGCCCCGCCTCCGCCCTCAACTCCGCCCTCACCAGACCTGAGGTACGCTCAGGTCTCTCTCTTCCTGTCTCTCTCTGTCTCTCCATCTTTGTGTCATCTATCTCTCAATCTCTCCCTCCATCTCCAGCACCCCAGCCCCCTCCAGCTGTACTCCCCTGCCTTTGTGCTGGGCCCGGCCAGGCCCAAGGCCCCCGAGCCAGGGGAGGTGTGGCCGGAGATGCCTCCCAGGTATGGGGTCCTGTTTGTGGGCTACTGCCTGTCCCACGACCAGCGCTGGATCCTGGTGTCCTGTACCGACCAGCAGGGGGCGCTTCTGGAGAGCTGCGTCATCAATATAGACCTGCCCAACAGGTGAGTGTGTGTGCGTGTGTGTGTGTGTGAGCAGGTGTGTGTATGCATATATACTCTAAATGCTGATTTTGATCATAAATATACATACATTCATACATACACCAATATACTGCATGAATATATTTCAGGGCTGTCAAGCGATTAAAATATTTATTTAATATATATTTATATATTCAATCTATTTAATCTGTTACCCCAATAAAAGATTTTTTTGTGGAAATAACATTAAAATGGTGTACTTAACTTCAGATAGGCCTAACTGGATGATAATGTCCATATAACAAGTTCAAATGGAACACAATTTAAATTGTGAGGGAGTTTTATTCACTCACAAACTATACTGTTGTATAATAAACATCCACAAAATTAGACTTATTCTGGAATATAAAATACATTAAAGACATGTTGTCTCATAGCCTACTACGATATCTTGCTCCATAATATTCAAATCTCACTCAAACCTACTTCCGAGCCGTCTCGCAACTTTTTGAAATGGAACTTCCCATCTAAAATCCCTCTCTCCATCATTCAGCTACAGTCGGCGGTCGAAATCATGTGACGGCAGGTGATTCCCAGGGTCAAAAAGAAACCTGCGTTAACGGCACAATTTTTTTGACGCGTTAAAGTGAGATTGCCTTAATGCGTTAATGCGTTAACTTGACAGCCCTACTATGTTTCTGTATTGTGGTCTGTGTGTCCCAGAGCGCGAAGGCCCAAAGTGTCAGCCAGGAAGTCAGGACTGCAGAGGATGTGGGCGTGGCTTGTGGAGATCATTCAGACCACGTCCATGCCCTGGAGGGTCGTGATTGGTCGTTTAGGCCGACTGGGACACGGAGAGCTGAAGGGTGAGTCACTTCCTGTCAGGAGGTCCTTTTCCAGGTCGCGATGGGGTCACATCCCTCTGTGTTAGATGTGGAGGTGAGTGTGGGCTTGTGTGTGTGTGTTGACCTCTCTCTCTCTCCCCAGACTGGAGCGTGCTCCTGAAAGAGTGTGTGTGTGTGTGTGTGTGTGTGTGTGTGTGTTGACCTCTCTCTCTCTGTCTCTCCCCAGACTGGAGCGTGCTCCTGGGAGAGAGAGTGTGTGTGTGTGTGTGTGTTGACCTCTCTCTCTCTGTCTCTCCCCAGACTGGAGCGTGCTCCTGGGAGAGAGAGTGTGTGTGTGTGTGTGTTGACCTCTCTGTCTCTCCCCAGACTGGAGCGTGCTCCTGGGAGAGAGAGTGTGTGTGTGTGTGTGTGTGTGTGTGTTGACCTCTCTCTCTCTGTCTCTCCCCAGACTGGAGCGTGCTCCTGGGAGAGAGAGTGTGTGTGTGTGTGTGTTGACCTCTCTCTCTCTGTCTCTCCCCAGACTGGAGCGTGCTCCTGGGAGAACACTCCCTTCTCTCTGTGTCTCGTCAGCTGAGGGAGGCGTGTCTGATGTGTGGGATCTCCCCCGGCGACAGTCCCTCCATCCTCAGTGCCTGCCTGGTCGCCATGGAGCCCCAGGGCTCCTTCGTGGTGATGCCAGGTAACCATGACGATAGTGATGATGATGATGATGATGGTGTTGGTGATTATAATGATGAAAAGAACTGAGATTGTGTGTGTGTTTGCCTCCGTGTGTGTGTGTATGGTGTGTGTATGGTGTGTGTATGGTGTGTGTATGGTGTGTGAGTGTGTGTAGACGCAGTGACCATGGGCTCAGTGTTCAGACGCAGCACGGCACTGAACCTGCAGGCGTCCCAGCTGAGCACGCCTCAGGACGCGTCCTGCAGCCACATCCTGGTGTTCCCCACCTCCGCCACCACCCTGGCCCCAGCATACACAGCAGAGGACAACACTGGTACACACACACTGGAACTCACTGTTGTGTGTGATGACACAGGGTGTGTGTGTGTAATGAGTGTGCGATGTGTGTGTGCGTGCAGATGACATGTTCGACCTTCCGTTTCCGGATGAGCTGGAGAACGACATGATGCTGATCACCGGGGCCCTGCACCCCTCGCCCCCCGCCTCCCCCCCTGCCTCGCCCTCCTCCCCCTCCGCAGGGGGCGGGGCCCACTCCCAGCACGCCAGGGTGAGTATTTCGCACACACCCACTCTCACCCACACACACACCCACACACACCCTCTCACAGTCCGTGTGTGCGCAGGGCCAGAGCGAGCGTCTGTTCTCCAGAGAGGCTCCCCCAGAGGAGCTAAAGCAGCAGCCGCTGGCGCTGGGTTACTACGTGAGCACGGCCCCTGCCCACGGCCTGCCAGCCTGGTTCTGGAGCTCCTGCCCTCACGCCCGCCTACAGACACCCCTCTTCCTCAAGGTAGGCTGCCCCCCACATAGAAAGCTCTGTGTGGGTATAAGTGTGGCTATAAAGGTGTGTGTGTGTGTGTGTGTGTATAAAGGTGTGTGTATAAAGGTGTGTGTGTGTATAAAGGTGTGTGTGTGTGTATAAAGGTGTGTGTGTGTGTAAAGGTGTGTGCGTGTGTAAAGGTGTGTGTGTGTGTGTATAAAGGTGTGTATGTGTGTGTGTGTGTGTGTGTGTGTGTGTGTGTGTAAAGGTGTGTGTGTGTGTGTATAAAGGTGTGTGTGTAAAGGTGTGTGTGTGTGTGTAAAGGTGTGTGTGTGTGTGTAAAGGTGTGACTTGTCCCACCAGGCGTCTCTACACCACCACATCTCCATCGCCCAATCAGACGACCTGGTGCTGGACAAGACAGGGAAGAGAACACCACACCCCCTGGACTCCAAAACCACCTCTGACGTCCTCAGGTGAGGGGAGGGGAGAGGGGGGGGGGGCATTCACCAGAGATGTATCAGTAGTAACATCTCCCCTTTGTGTGTGTGTGTGCAGGTTTGTGTTGGAGCAGTACAACGCTCTCTCCTGGCTCACCTGTAGCCCCTCGTCTCAGGACCGTACTTCCTGTCTCCCTGTTCACCTGGCGGTGCTCACCCAGATGTACAACACCATCCTCACTCTGCTCTAGCAGGGCCCGCCCACTGGGGGGCGCCAGGAACCAGGCCCACCTGCACTTCCTCTGTCTGGCCACCGGGGGGCGGGACACCACAGCCTCCATCAGGGCGTCACACGAGGACAGCCACCCCAGTGCACTTCTTACCTTTAAAAGGGTTTCCTTGCAGATGTGATTTTGTGCCACTAAGTACTTCAACCCTGAGGAGGGGGATGAGGAGGGGGTATCTGCCTGTGTAACCAGGCGTGTGTGAGGCTCACCAGCAGGAGGCAGAAGAGAGGCGTGTTTGCACACAGCCAGCACACACACACACAGCCAGCACACACACACACACAGCCAGCACACACACACACACAGCCAGCACACACACACACACACACACAGCCAGCACACACACACACAGCCAGCACACACACACACAGCCAGCACACACACACAGCCAGCACACACACACACACACAGCCAGCACACACACACACAGCCAGCACACACACACACAGCCAGCACACACACACACACAGCCAGCACACACACACACACAGCCAGCACACACACACAGCCAGCACACACACACACACACAGCCAGCACACACACACACACAGCCAGCACACACACACACAGCCAGCACACACACACACACAGCCAGCACACACACACACACAGCCAGCACACACACACACACAGCCAGCACACACACGCACACAACCAGCACACACACGCACACAACCAGCACACACACACACAACCAGCACACACACACACAGCCAGCACACACACACACAGCCAGCACACACACACACACACAGCTACACACAGCCATTTGTCCACATAGGCATCCCACATGGATCATGTTTTGGTCTGTTTCACACACTGCTGTCACCAGGCAGTTTAGTCACCAAACTCAAACCCAAGCAGGTCTGCTTCCTCCTTCTGGAGACAGTAAGGTCTCGGCTGGAGACAGTGTATGCTGTGTGACCACTCTACACATGTTTACAGAGTAAAACGAACATTTGCAAAAGAATCAAGACTTATTTTTAATAGGACCGAAAGTCTATCAACTGATGTCAAGTTCTTTTCCAGATTCAGCGTCAGTTGTCTTGGGAAGGAAAGTGGAAAATGTCATTTTAAAAGGAAATTGTAACTTAATTTGTTAAAGATGCCATATTTATATAAGATATATCATGTCATATAAATTCAAATATATATGTATATAAATATATATTACCTCTTTGAAACAGCCACTTATGATAGTGATTGGTGGAGGGGGTTTATATAACTTTTCAGAGGCAAATACAGTATGGATATTTTATCAAAGACAATGCATTTAATTTGATCAATACTTTCTTATTTTTTACAATTACTGCAATTTTCTTTTAGCTTTTTGTAATTTAATTTTAAGTGTAAGTTAAGGAAATTAATTTTTGCAGGAAAGATATATTTATAAAGTGTTTTTTTTCTCCTGCTAAACAAACTTGAATTACGCAATAGAATTTAATTCTATTTGGACAACGTTGTATATTTAAGTAAATGCTGACTTTCATCAACATAGGAAAGGTATGTTGGTTTCACCACATCAGCCTGCTATTTGTACAATTCCTAGCATGACTGTACATACACTTTTCAGCTGTGTTTTTTGGAATTTCTTAAAGCTGTACATTTCATGCCGGCTTGGTTTACTTTGTTCTCTAAGCAATTCCTATAAAGTATTTTTTTGCTGTGGGCTGTTTTGATAAAGACAGTTTAAAGTCTCGTTCAGAGGCACCAGTGTTTTGCCATGACTTGTACAGCAAAGTACAAACCAGGACAAGTTTGCAAACTTTGTTACATTTGATGTTCGTTTAAACCTTGAGAAGACATCTTCGACTTTTACAGCCTTTTTTAAAGTAAATTATTAAAACTCTTCCAAATGAATCGATACTGAGTGTGATCTCTCCAACATGTCTACTGCTCTCCTTTCAGTCCAGTCTGCCAGATGGATGTAGTGTTGATGTACTGTATGCTATCTCGGAATAATTAGAATAATAATGTCTTCATTTAGTAGGCATTTTTTATCCAAAGCAACGTTTAGGGGAGATTCAAACCTTCAACCTCTGTGACCAGGAGAGGAACCCAGTTAGACCAGGAGAGGAACCCAGCTGGACCAGGAGAGGAACCCAGCTGGACCAGGAGAGGAACCGAGATGTATCAGGAGAGGAACCCAGCTGGACCAGGAGAGGAACCCAGTTGGACCAGGAGAGGAACCCAGCTGGAACCCAGATGCTCCGTACCCAGAACAAGAGAACACAAGCGGAACATCACTGCAGTATCAGAGCAGCTGTTCTCAAGGTTCACCCCTTGTTAACCCCTTGTTAACCCCTTGTGGTTGAGTGGATCTAATCACTGTAGAGCACTTCCTGTGTTGCTCAGCGGGTTGGAGGGTAAAAGCCAGGTCGGAGAGCGTGAGGACATGTGGTCTAATGACACTCTGGGGGGGGGAGAAAGAGACAGACAGAGAGAGACCGAGAGAGAGAGAGAGACAGCGAGAGAGAGACAGCGAGAGAGACAGACAGAGAGAGACCGAGAGAGAGAGAGAGACAGCGAGAGAGAGACAGCGAGAGAGAGACAGCGAGAGAGAGACAGCGAGAGAGAGACAGCGAGAGAGAGAGACAGCGAGAGAGAGAGACAGCGAGAGAGAGAGAGAGAGAGAGAGAGAGAATTTGAAAGTCAGGGTCAGATGAGTTACTCCAGACAAGGTTATTTAAGGTATTGACTAACAATGAAACATCACTTGTCCACCTCACGAATAAGGACTGTCAGGCGAGGAAAGGGGGAGGGAGGAGAGGTGGAGATGGCCGGTGGACCCTGAATGCACTGTGGATCTGAAGGGTCTCTCACAGCGAGGCAAGGCTGCCTAATGTCCAGGGCGACCAGCCCTCTAATTGTGTGGTGCTTGGTGCTGGCCAGCCTCGCCTATTAGACCATGTCCCTCACCTGCTGCCTGCCTTCATGGCTCCACAGGTCACAATGGATGGCCTCTGTCCTCACAAAGCTGCTATTAGGACACAATTAGCAGTCAATGACATCTCTGCCCACTTCAGTCAGTGCTTAGCTCAATACGTAGAAGCTTCCTCTATGGACAACACACACACACGCACACATAGCCACCGCACACGCACACACCCCTCCCCACCACACACAACACTCAGGTGAGGTCACTTTGGTATCGACAGCAGTAGATACAAACCATTTTATGACTGGGACAAAAAGAAAGAAAATAGTTGCACAAATTAGTTTCCAATTAAGGACAAAAACTAACTACAGTATTTGTAATAATAATATCTGCTGCAATCATGTCTATAACATGTCTCCATGTTGTTTATCCAGCAGATGCTTCCATCCACAACAACGTACAAACAGAACATACAGCAAGTAGATCTGAAGATGGCCGGTGTGTTGCTGTGACGATGGCCAGTGTGTTGCTGTGACGATGGCCGGTGTGTTGCTGTGACGATGGCCGTTGTGTTGCTGTGATGATGGCCGGTGTGTTGCTGTGACGATGGTGGCGTGTTGCTGTGACGATGGCCGGTGTGTTGCTGTGACGATGGCCGGTGTGTTGCTGTGACGATGGTGGCGTGTTGCTGTGACGATGGCCAGTGTGTTGCTGTGACGATGGCCGGTGTGTTGCTGTGACGATGGCTGGTGTGTTGCTGTGATGATGGCCAGTGTGTTGCTGTGACGATGGCCGGTGTGTTGCTGTGATGATGGCCGGTGTGTTGCTGTGACGATGGCCGGTGTGTTGCTGTGATGATGGCCGGTGTGTTGCTGTGACGATGGTGGCGTGTGCTGTGACTGTTCCTGTGGGGGAGTGTGTGTGTGTGTGTGTGTGTGACTTCCTCATTATGGGCTGATTCTGGAATGAACTAGACTTGACCCCATTATGCAACACACACATATCCAGCCGCTCACACACACACACACACACACACAGCCAGCCTCTCTCTCACACACACACACAGCCAGCCTCTCTCACTCACACACACACACAGCCAGCCTCTCTCTCTCACACACACATATCCAGCCTCTCTCTCACACACACACAGCCTGTGCAGGAGGGGGTCTGTGAGGCGTCTGTCATCGCAGCCCTCCACTCGTCGTCAAGAGCAACGTGGAGGGTCCGACCCACAGCCCAGACACTCCAGGGGTCACGGTGGGGTCACGGCTGGAGTTTGGGGGGGTGAGGTGAGTGTGGAGCCAGATCCACTACCAGCTACGAAAAGCTAGTAATTTGCTGGCGCGGGTGGCCTGTAGGCTGTACGTACCTGAGAAGTGAGTTTATCCGATCTACGCAGACTAGTACACCTATATAATAATTGCTCTGATATCATTTCAGATGACTCAAACTTCCTGTGTGCAAGAGTTCTCCAGCTTGATTTTCTGCCGTACTTTACATGCACTATGTTTGTATGTGACAATGGATAGAAGCGTCTGCTAAATAAAAGGTCAAATACAGTTGTAATCTGCCAGATGGTTACTGGGAGGTAAGGCTCCTGGCGAGAATAGATCTAGTCCACACGGGGAGACGTCCACCGCTTTTGTTTAAAGCGTTCCTGCTGAAGCGACGGAACATCTGTCAGCGCGGCAGTCTGTTTGAAAACTTCTGATTCTCGCCTCGCTAGGCTCTCCAGCTCCGCACGTATTTGCATAAATAGTTTTTGTTACGCGGGTCCTAATAGAGGAGAAGGGCAAAGTTGCCGTTTGTCTTCCTGTAAATCTCTCAGTTGGGCTGATTCATCCTTCAGGACTAACTCCACCAAACACTTCAGCCAAAGTAAATACCGGAAGATGAAAGCGCTGCGGACTTCAAAGCCGCCCGCGTTTATCCTCTCGTGCGTTTAGATAAAAGATTAGATCCAGTGCGAAATGAAACAACAATCTGACATTTCTTTTTTTTTATGAAAAAGTTTATTTCAACTTTTCTTCTCCGATGAATAGGCCTACGTGTGGCGAAATATTTAACATTACGAGGGATGTAGAATGCAGTGTGAAAGAATGGAATTTGATATAAATCTCCACCTTCTGTTCGGTCCTAGGTCCACACGGGAAAGGTCGGGTAAGTGAAGACCAAAGCATTTACAAAACACAGTAACTCTAACCTTTATCCTTTTCGGGTAAAGAAATAAGGTACACCGTACACATATTCATTTTGGAGAATGATTTATCAGGGCAGGGATATGTATCGGTCCAAACTGAACACACCTCACTCATGCAATCAATCAGACCCTGTCATCACCGAGAACCGAACTGCTGATAAATTACAACCGTGTACGGTTGAGATTATTAAATTATGAGGAAGTACGGGATTGAATGCATTCCTGAGCAAGAGGAGGCGTGTGAATGTAGTTCGTGTTGCAGCGATACCCCGGGATACCGCCAGGGGGAGATATTACTCTACAGATCACAGGGAGGCGCGTCTCTGTAAGGCAGAAGAACCAGACGTAGGAGAGCAGCTCGTGTGAAAGCAGGCCTTCTGCGCCCTCCGGACATCAAGATGACACCCAATGGTATTCTTAATGAGTGTGGTCAGAATGAACCAATGGGTGTAGGCTACGCACACACACACTCACACACAGAAGAACATGCTAGATAAATAGGAGAGTTAGCTTCAGGTTCTGCTGCTAATTTATTCAAGTTGCATTAGAAAACAGGCTTGAAATGAAGCCCGGTTTCTGCCCTCTGGTCGTCACACATCAATGCTCTATGAGGTTGATCTCCATGCATAATCTTCACGGCCATATTTCCAATCTTCCACAGCCAAACTGCACAGGTCGACTGAATAAGATAACATTCGCTTCTTTATTTCTCTCCTCACCCTCTCCTCTCTCCTCTCTCTTTCCCCTCTCCTCCCCCTCTCCTCCCCCTCTCCTCCCCCTCTCCTCTCCTCCCCCTGTCCCCCCCCCCCCATCTCAAACCCTTTTCAGTTTTGAGGTCCCAAAAGAACCAACTGTAATATTTTTCTAAATCTTTTTAGCCGTGAATTTGCTAACAAATATGTCTGCCTTCTCAGTGTTAATGAGCATGCTGATGGAGGAGCAGCTTAACGAGGAAGGCCTTTGTTGTCTCTAAGCCCTTCAAAGCCGTTCCTATGAAGTGAATATTTCACTTCTATTCTCAACACGCTGAATATCGATATCAACCTTCTCTGATTGGATTCATCAATAACGTCCACCCAGAGAGACAGAGAGAGAGCGAGACAGAGACAGAGAGACAGAGAGGGGGGAGAGAGGGGAGAAAGAGATGAGAAATGAAAGCGTGAGGAGAGAGGAAGGAGGGATGAGAGGGACTTGTATCAAACAATTACACACACCCAGGGATTGTGAATCCAGCAAGTTTCCTAACCTTCTAGCTGGGTAGTATGTACCCTCCACCCAGACCCTCCCCCCCCGCCCCTCCCCTGTCTCTCTGATCGTCTGTCATCGGCCCTGCAGAGGAGCTAACAGAGATCCCTGCTCCCCTGAACAGAGATCCCTGCTCCCCTAACAGAGATCCCTGCTCCCCTGAACAGAGATCCCTGATCCCTGCTCCCCTGAACAGAGATCCCTGCTCCCCTGAACAGAGATCCCTGCTCCCCTAACAGACATCCCTGCTCCCCTAACAGAGATCCCTGCTCCCCTGAACAGAGATCCCTGCTCCTCTGAACAGAGATCCCTGCTCCTCTGAACAGTTACACATGTGGTTCCCTGATACACACAGGCCAGACAACACTCCACGTGTGTGTGTGTGTGTGTCAGAATGTGTGTGTGCCTGATATGTGTATGTGTGTGTGTAGGGGTGCGTGTGTGTCAGTATGTATATGTCAGTGTGTTTGTGTGCCTGATGTGTACGTGTGTGTAATTGTGTGTGTATTAGTCATCGGACCCCCCCCCCCCCATGTCCAATCATAACGGTGGGAAACACAAACACTATGTTTGTGGCTACTGTGATGATTCCTCCGTTGGTTCAGCGTAGAGGAGGAAGAGGACTACACCCTGTAATTACTCTGACTCAAGCCACTGTGTTTAGCTCAACTGAATATCACAGTCTGAATGTGAAATCACATCTAAAGAGTGCTAGCTAATACCCTGCTGCCTTTGTATTCAGTTTTGTTGACTTGAATTTCAGGGACATAAGAACAACAGTAGCCTAGCTAGCTGGAGTCATTTCTGGGCCTTTACGTTTTAGAGATTTACAATAAATGGTCAGAAATATAGGCAAAAAAAGGTGTTGTCTCGTTTCTTTTAAATTACTTACTGGATTTAACCTTTTTATTCCAAATTACAGTGAAGAAATATCTAACTGCCGAATTGTTAAGAAACAATGAACAAAAGTAGGCTAATAATGTTTTTGAACTAATGTATACATTAAACGAACCCTATTCAGAAGGTCATGTCACTTAGTGCTGATGCTTTACAGTGACAGTGTCGCGTTGCAATTGATTGTAAAAGTGGAGTAAAATATCTCTGCTCTGAGCAACAGAGATAAGACCTACCATGCGGACTGAGAAAGCTTCTTGCAAAACATCTTATTGAACTGCGAGCAGAACCGCTTGCGAGACGATTCGATGGTGAGATTATCGCCTTTTTCTTTCTCAAACTCTAGCTCATGCAGGCTCAGATTCACGTGCCCTGATATTAAGCAAACATTTTTACATTTTAACTAGGATAGGCCTATTGTTAAATGTAGGCTATTGTTACGTTGTTGTATAATTTAAGAAAGTTATACAGTTAGATTAAATAATCACATTCAGACATGGTTTTATCTTTATCTTGAAACTTTAATTTCTGATTCAAATATTAAACATATTTTGGTTCCATGTCGGTCACATGTGGATTGTGTTTATAACCTGTCTACATGCCAATCGTTTTTAAAATCCTAAAATCCAATAAGTAGCTAGGCTAATAGCCTATGATCTCAAAATAAACTTATTTTCAACAAAGATGAGACAAATACACACACTCTTTTCGACAAAAACGCACACGTTAACAATAATCTAAATGACTTCATCCTGATGTAAAATTGTTTGAAATCATGTTTTGTCATAGCAACCACTGAATCGCTCTTTTCTGCAGAATTAACCAAGAACCGTCCCGTAGACCTGAACCCCGCAGTCCCTAATTGAAGATGACAGCTTTTCAAACGATCTCCAAGAGCTGGCCATCTGAACTTGTTGAAACTATTTGAAGAAAAAACCATCTTCTCAAACGGTGCCTTTTAACGTTTCCTCCTCTCCCCAGCAAATGAGTCGTGGAGCTCGTGGAGCGCGTGCGGGTGAGAGAAGATGGCGGGGGTCATAACGAGAAGTTCCTGGGTTTCCTTAGCTGAAGGTAAAGTGAGGGGATGTTATTGTTGCAATTTCATTTCAAAGATCCAATTTCTCTCTCGTAGGTTTTCCGGAGAGGTAGCCTAGCTTTTGATTTTTTTAATCATCAAAGTGACCCGAGATCCAGACTCAAATATAGGCTACGTTTACTTTCTTTGTAATTAAAGCCACTCAAGTTAGGTTATAAACCCCTCTTTCATAAAAAAAAATAAGAGTATTCATTTAATTATTAGGCCACATATTCCTAGGTCTATTAGAGATGAATAAAATAAGTCTATTCATTTTTGGATATACATTATTAGGCCTATCAATGCATCAAAACGTTCATTAAAAAAATAGGCAACAGTTTATTTTTTTGTGAAACTAATCTGAATTTAGATTTTGGAATAATAATTCTTCTAAAAGCCTACTTTACATTGGCTACACAAGCAGATATTTAGCTCTCAAATGAATGTACACTAACTAGAAAATAAACCTCAGAACACAAGATTAATTGAAAATGGCCTGTTATGATTTCTCCCCGACAACCCGCTGAGGATTTTTTTTATTTTAATCAACCACTGTATGGCGCTACGGCACCATCGTATCATATTCATAATCATATTCGAATTATGACAATAAAAAAATATATACAATAATAGACTCGTATCAAAGGTATAATTTGAATAATTATGATACATTTTAATTGTTACAAGGCTTATGTTTGTTTACAGTTGTTGCTTGTGTTCAATAATGTGCCTATTGGTATTAAATGTATGCATTTATATGTTGATTTAATAAAAGCATTTCATTGAATATTTGATTTAATTTCAGGGAACGGACTGTTTTCAATTGCAGTTATTCAGCTTACAGGACTCTTGTTTCACCGAAAATACGAATCAATTTAATTGGCCTACCCATGATATATATTTTGTTAGTAATTTCAACACCAAAGATGCCAAAAATCCTAAACCAAACGCCTAAGAATGACGGTTCGGATAATTTTATCCATATCCAGCATGCATAATATTTGTGACTAAATTAGCAAATAATATTTAGAACATTTGCGCTGTGAAGAGAAGAAACGCTATGTGGTTTATTCAACATTTTTGCACAAACGTGACGCAAAGTACAAAAATGAATACAATCAATGGTTAAGAAGTTAGGTAGTCTTTTACACAAACAATCCCATTATATTATAAAGATCTATTTAGAATTGTTTGGGGAAATCATGCCTTTTGTTATTTAGTCTAGCCTACTTAAAATAATATATTTGAAAGGTGTAACCGGTTTTGTGTCTGTTCAGTGTCTTTCCGTCATTTACATCAGAAGTTAACTACCATCATGCGTAATCTGAGCTGTACATTGTCTATCATATCACCTTGTTCAGTTGACCAGAACTTGAGAGTTTAGAGAAAATAAACCTCTGATTTCTCTCTCGCAGCCTAACTATACGGTCTCAGCCGCGCGCCGCTGCGCCGCAGAAACACTACACGAGCCAAAATGCTGTGCTGCATCGCGTGGTTGCGGCAGAGCTCAGCGTGTGATTGGTCTAGACTCATACACACACGCACACACACACACGCACAGCACACCCACGCGCTAAAGCAGAAGGCCCTCCCGGTAGCGCGGTGTCCAGTGTGGCAGCAACTCTGGATTGGGAGGGGAGAAGGATTCCAAGTCATCTGTCCCCAGACACTATCACTGATATGCAGCCAACTGTGTTCCTCAAGTTACAGCAGCCTGGAACTGCCAGAGCTACATCTCCACCTTCTCCCCTCCCTCTCTCTGTCTCCCCCCTCCCTCTCTCTGTCTCCCCCTCCCTCTCTCTGTCTCCCCCCTCCCTCCCTCTCTCTGTCTCCCCCCTCCCTCTCTCTGTCTCCCCCCTCCCTCTCTCTCTGTCTCCCCCTCCCTCTTTCTGTCTCCCCCCTCCCTCTCTCTGTCTCCCCCCTCCCTCTCTCTGTCTCCCCCTCCCTCTCTCTGTCTCCCCCCTCCCTCTCTGTCTCCCCCCTCCCTCTCTCTGTCTCCCCCTCCCTCTCTCTGTCTCCCCCCTCCCTCTGTCTGTCTCCCCCCTCCCTCTCTCTGTCTCCCCCTCTACCTCTCTCTCTGTATCTCTCTTCCTCTCTCTGTCTCATTTTCCCTCCATGCTCTCCTGGAGGAAGCTGGGCAGGGGGTGTGCTGGCAGCAGAGATGGTGGATGTGTGGTCAGATGTTTGTCTCAGCAGAGCCTTAGGCAGACTGTCACAGTAGTGTACCCTCATCACTCCAATCCCTCCCAGCCTCCACCAGGACCGGGACCAAGACCAGGACCAGGACCAGGACCAGGACCAGGACCAGGACCAGACCAGGACCAGGACCAGGACCAGGACCAGGACCAGGACCAGGACCAGGACCAGGACCAGGACCAGGACCAGACCAGGACCAGGACCAGGACCAGACCAAGACCAGGACCAGGTACAGGACCAGCATTGAGACTATTCAGCTGAATTTGTGCTTAACGCTAACCCTGCACAACCTGACCCCTGGAGGGCAAATCACAACCCTGGGATTCCACACTTCCTGTTGGTGGATGTTTTGACACAACTACTTCCTGTCCTGGTGGCTGACTCTCCATAGGAACTATAGCCCAGGTTTAGCACAGGTAACACCTCTGGTGCAGAGGTGGAGGGAGGGAGGGAGGGACAGAGAGAGAGAGAGAGAGAGAGAGTGAGTGAGTGAGTGAGTGAGTGAGTGAGTGAGTGAGTGAGTGAGTGAGAGAGAGAGAGAGAGAGAGAGTGTAGGTGAGGGAGGGAGGGGAGGGGGAGGGAGGAGTTGAGGCTTGTCTTCATGTTCTGTAGCTGAGTCATGGCAGGTATGTCCTCCTGTATGTTCAGCATGACAGCTAGTGTGTTGTATGTTCAGGGTGAACGCACACACAAACAGACATGTTGCTAACATACACAGTAATACACATATATATGTTTGCTAACACACCCTCACACAGACACATACACACATGCCAACACAAGCCGATATACTTACTATATTTTTGCTTATCATAAATGTAATCTATGTTTTGTGTACTTATATGTGATATTATGCCAGGTTGCCTTGCATTGTCTTGTCCAAAGAATTTCAGTGCCCAGTCTGACCCTGTGTTGTTCTGTGCATCTGACAATAAAAGACTTGAACTTGAACTAATACATTTACATGCACACTCATTCACATGCATACACAGCTACCAGACCCAGTGTAAAGTACCATCTCAGCTACCAGACCCAGTGTAAAGTACCATCTCAGCTACCAGACACAGTGTAAAGTACCATCTCAGCTACCAGACACAGTGTAAAGTACCATCTCAGCTAGCAGACACAGTGTAAAGTACCATCTCAGCTACCAGACACAGTGTAAATATTGTTATGCATTTAGCAGACGCTTTTATCCAGCTGGAAAACCTAGCTGGGCACAGGAGACACTGTGTGTGTGCGTGTGTGCATGTGTGTGCATGTGTGTGTAATAACGATATACGTTCCATGTTACGTATTGAAGTGCACCCATCCATCCATCCATCCATCCATCCTGAGTCCAGTCTCTCTCCCCTCCCTCCAGCCCCTCCCTCCAGCTCCCCCCCGGCCCTTCCCCCCCGGCCCTTCCCCCCCAGCCCTTCCCCCCCTAGCCCCCCACACCTCACACAGACACCCCCACAAACACACCTACCTTTCTCCCAAACCCCAGGCAGGACTGCAGGCATCAGCCTGGACATGTTTCATCTCTCTGTGTCCTCTCCCTCCTTTGTCATCCTGCTTTCGAGCATTCTCTCCAACCTTGCACATTCTCCTGACCATCAGTGTAAAATGCAATCAATTTGTGCTGAGGGCAACTGAAGCTTTGTGTGGCGCTGTATTGTGAGGTGGGTTCAGAGCCGGGGATTGTGGGTAGTGAGGCAGGGCTGTGAGACCACTCTGCAGATCAACAATGTCACCCCTCAATAAGGTCTCTATCAGATGTGTGTGTGAGTGTGTGTGTGCTCTTGTTAAGTGCATGTGTGTACCTGTGCTTGCCCTTATTTCGTGTATTTGTGTGTGTGTGTGTGAGAGAAAGTGATTCAACACCCTCCTCAGCACCCCCACACCCTTCAGTACACACTCTCCTTGCCCTGCTTTCTCAACAAAGACACAACCTTTTGTGTGGCAGATTCCATATCATCCTCAGCTTCACACTCACTCACACACACACTGCACATCGCACACTAACACACACACAAACACTCCACAACCCCCCTACACACACTCCCCCCCCCCCCCTCCTAGCACGCACCTAGATCAAAGACACCGAACTTAGAGGGACATTTTTACAACAAACACCATGGCACCACTAACCCATGTGTGCGTGTCTCTCTACGTGTGTGTATGTGTGGTGAGCTTTTATTTTGAATATCCTTCAGTTACATAGAGGGCACACTCTGTGTCACTCTCCTGCACAAAGACTTTTCAAACAGATGATTGAAATCAATTAGTGGATGAGAACTGAGAGACTGAGAGCAGCCAGGGTACAACAGAGAGAACACACTGTGTGTGTGTGACACACTTTCTACCTCTCTCACTGTGTGTGTGTGTGACACACTTTCTACCTCTCTCACTGTGTGTGTGTGTGTGTGACACACTTTCTACCTCTCTCACTGTGTGTGTTCAGGAGCGCTAACACACACTTGCGAGCATTGGATGACACTCACAAGCATAACACACACGCTGACCTCATACACACACACTACACACACACAATGCACATCGCACACAGACACACACTAACAGACACACACATGAATGCACATCATCCTCAGAGTCATCCAGCTAATGACATGAGGTGTGAACATCAGTTCTGCACCTTGTGAGCTAGCAGTCCAAACCCAAGACAGCTTCTGTTGCTGTCTCCAGGAAGAAGGGTGCTGTCTCCAGGAACTAGGGTGCTGTCTCCAGGAAGAAGGGTGCTGTTGCCAGGAAGAAGGGTGCTGTCTCCAGGAAGTAGGCTGCTGTCCCCAGGAAGTAGGGTGCTCTGTCTACAGGAAGTAGGGTGCTGTCTCCAGGAAGTAGGGTGCTGTCTCCAGGAAGTAGGGTGCTGTCTCCAGGAAGAAGGGTGCTTTCTCCATGAAGAAGAGTGCTGTCTCCAGGAAGTAGGGTGCTGTCTCCAGGAAGTAGGGTGCTGTCTCCAGGAAGAAGGGTGCTCTCTCCAGGAAGTAGGGTGCTGTCTCCAGGAAGTAGGGTGCTGTCTCCAGGAAGTAGGGTGCTGTCTCCAGGAAGAAGGGTGCTTTCTCCATGAAGAAAAGTGCTGTCTCCAGGAAGTAGGGTGCTGTCTCCAGGAAGAAGGGTGCTGTCTCCAGGAAGTAGGGTGCTGTCTCCAGGAAGAAGACCATTATGGTGTTCACAGTGGGATTTCCCCGGGGGCGTTCGCTCCTTGTGATGATTGGCTGCTTCTACCTCTGGCTTATCATGGAGTTGTGGGTTATGGTAGAGTCAGGGGTGATAGGTCAAGATGTTACTCTAGGGTCAGAGCTGTAGTTGAAAAATATGTTGAAACATGCTAAAGTATATACAATGTTTGCATATCTATCTCTCACACATCCTCCTGTTCTGCACTGAACTGATCTGATTGTTGGTTTTGGCATTTTACCAGAAGCACTCACCCTCCTTTTTCCTTCACAATAACAACACAACAACACAACAAAGACCCTTTCAGTTGTCCTTACCCCACCACTTCTCCTGCCGCTGCCCCCCCCCCCCCCCCCCCCCACAGAGAGACAGCAGGGGAGGGGGATGAGAGGGGGGGGGAGGATCAGAGGGTATCAGGGGCTAAAGTGGCTGTGTCCCTTGGTCTTGCGGAGCCCAGTAGGGCTAATGAGGCCTGTGCTTTAGGAAGCAAAGATAAACATTATTTCTGGCATATCGTTCCCTCCAGCATGGTATTTATGGCCTCAGCTTTTGTGCGCTGGGAGCTAATAATGCTTCAAAAAAGAGGGAGGGAGAGATGGGGGAGGGGGGGGGGGGGAGAGGAAGAAGAGAGGGAGAAAGATGGAAGAGAGAGGAGAGGGTAGAGAGTGAGACAAGCAGAGAGGTAGAGAGGATGAGTGCTGCCATCCTCTAGCCTCCTACCCTCGCCGCCGTGGTAACCACTCAAACAGGACATCAAACACACGCCCTCCTGAACCCCCGGCCAATCATTTACACCCACAGGAGAGAAGGAGGGAGGGAGGGAGGGAGGGAAGGGGTGAAGGAGGAGGGAGGTTGAGGAGGAGGAAAAAGAGTTGAAGGAAGAGAAGAAGGAGGAACTGGAGGTTGAGGAGGAGGAGGAGGAAGAGGAGGAGGGGGAAGAGGAGGAGGAAGAAGAGGAGGGGGAAGAGGAGGAGGAGGAGGAGGAGGAGGAGGAGGAGGAGGCGGAGGAGGCGGAGGAAAAGGAGGAGGAGGAGGAGGAGGAGGAGGAGGAGGAGGAGGAGGGGGGTAAGAATCCAGTTGTGAAGGAGACTCCAGCCCTGGGCTTGCACTGGGTCCTCATTACTCACCTTAATAACCCATAAGGCTCATTAACATCAGCCCATGTCCACACACACACACACGCACACGCACACGCACACGCACACGCACACACACAGACACAGACACACACACAGACACACACACACACACATGTCCACACACAGACACACACACACAGACACACACACACACACACAGACACACACACATGTTCACACACGTACACACACATGCCACGCACGACAAACAGGCTGTTCATGATCCAGACTAGCCCTGTGGTCACGTGTGTGTGTACTGTGTGTATATGTGTGTGTACTGTGTGTGTACTGTGTGTATGTGTGTGTTGACGTGCATCTGACATGGAGGACGTCAGAAGGCGACATGAAGAAAGGCCACGTTCTGGATGAGACAGAGGGAGCAGAGAGACATTCCGGATCACCCAAGGCCATATATGAGGGGGATGTTTGCATCAAAAAGTAGTCCTGGTGCATGCACTACGTATCTATAGTGTCTTTTTGTTGTATGAATATGATGTGAGTTCCAGTTACCAGTGTGACACTAAAACATGTCTACTTTTTACTCAAGTATATATGTCAGAGCCAGTCTTTATAAACGTGAGTATCTGTACTTCTACATGATTGAATGGTGTGTGTACTTTTGCCATTTCTGATTTGACTGAGATCTACAATTGTAGGAGTTGGGAACAAATGAAAAAGTGAACTTTTAGTCTGTTAATTATTTACAGACAATACAGTGCATCTCCTCCACCTGCAGGATCCCCCCTCCTGCTAGCCAATGACCAGACAGGATACCCCCTCCTGCTAGCCAATGAGTTGACAGACACAAACCCCCAGATCTTCATAGCTGCTGCTAGGCAGCGACACCAGCGACACCAGAGACACCAGCGACACCAGCGACACCAGAGACACCAGAGACACCAGAGACACCAGCGACACCAGCGACACCAGAGACACCAGAGACACCAGAGACACCAGCGACACCAGCGACACCAGAGACACCAGAGACACCAGAGACACCAGCGACACCAGCGACACCAGAGACACCAGCGACACCAGCGACACCAGAGACACCAGCGACACCAGAGACACCAGCGACACCAGAGACACCAGCGACACCAGCGACACCAGCGACACCAACGACACCAGCGACACCAGCGACACCAGCGACACCAACGACACCAGCGACACCAGAGACACCAGCGACACCAGAGACACCAGACACCAGCGACACCAGAGACACCAGAGACACCAGAGACACCAGCGACACCAGAGACACCAGCGACACCAGCGACACCAGCGACACCAGAGACACCAGCGACACCAGCGACACCAGAGACACCAGAGACACCAGAGACACCAGCGACACCAGAGACACCAGCGACACCAGAGACACCAGAGACACCAGCGACACCAGCGACACCAGAGACACCAGAGACACCAGAGACACCAGAGACACCAGCGACACCAGAGACACCAGCGACACCAGAGACACCAGCGACACCAGCGACACCAGAGACACCAGCGACACCAGAGACACCAGAGACACCAGAGACACCAGCGACACCAGCGACACCAGAGACACCAGAGACACCAGAGACACCAGCCCCCAAGTGACTGGGAGTTCAGGGGTCATAATGCAGCGACACCCCCCTCCAGAGGCCTGTATTTACGAGGTGTTATTTTTACGGGGCGAGAAGGGTAAGTGCAGGTTTAGGAGAGGCAGGGTAAGCTGGCAGGGGTCGACATGCACCAGGGACACGCCACCATCTCAGGGCCCCAATTAGCAGTGGGGCCACTCAGACTCACCCCAGTACAAGGACCCCCACACACACACACAACACACACTACCACACACACACACTACCACACACACACACACACACACACTACCACATACACACACACACTACCACATACACACACACACTACCACACACTACCACACAGACACACTACCACACACACACACACTACCACATACACACACACACACTACCACACACACACACACTACCACATACACACACACACACTACCACACACACACACACACACACACTACCACATACACACACACACTACCACATACACACACACACTACCACACACTACCACACAGACACACTACCACACACACACACACTACCACATACACACACACACACTACCACACACACACACACTACCACACACACACACACACACTACCACACACACACACACACTACCAGATGCACTATCACCATGCCCTTTCCACACACACACACACACACACTACCACATACACACACACACTACCACATACACACACACACTACCACACACTACCACACAGACACACTACCACACACACACACACTACCACATACACACACACACACTACCACACACACACACACTACCACATACACACACACACACTACCACACACACACACACTACCACACATACACACACACACTACCACACACACACACACACACTACCACATACACACACACACACTACCACACACACACACACTACCACACACACACACACACACACTACCACACACACACACACTACCACATACACACACACACACTACCACACACACACACACTACCACACACACACACACACACTACCACACACACACACACACTACCAGATGCACTATCACCATGCCCTTTCCACACACACACACACACACACTACCACATACACACACACACTACCACATACACACACACACTACCACACACTACCACACAGACACACTACCACACACACACACACTACCACATACACACACACACACTACCACACACACACACACTACCACACACACACACACACTACCAGATCACCATGCCCTTTCCACACACACACACTCACTACCATCCTAGTCAGGGTTAGTAGTCAGTATGAAGCTGGACAGGGTGAATATGCAGCAGGATCTCCCTGGCAGTACAACCTCCACTGCCACCCCAACTCAGTGTCAGCCCCCAGACTAGCAATTAACTGCCCTCCCTCCCACCCTCTCCCTCTGCCTCCATCCCCTCCCTCCTCCCCCAATCTCCCCCAACACACGGAGCAACGCATCGTCCGGCCCCAGGGAGGAGGCCCCCCCCCACCACTCAGCTCCCTGCTTCATGACATGCACATGCTAACAGGCATCCTTCTGTGTGTGTGTCAGACCCCTAAACTTCATATTAAAAGTATGAGAGAGAGGCAGTGAGGCAGGCAGTGAGACAGGCAGTGAGGCAGGCAGTGAGACAGGCAGTGAGGTAGGCAGTGAGGCAGGCAGTGAGACAGGCAGTGAGGCAGGCAGTGAGACAGACAGTGAGGCAGGCAGTGAGACAGACAGTGAGGCAGGCAGTGAGGCAGGCAGTGAGACAGGCAGTGAGGCAGGCAGTGAGACAGGCAGTGAGGCAGGCAGTGAGGCAGGCAGTGAGACAGGCAGTGAGGCAGGCAGTGAGACAGGCAGTGAGACAGGCAGTGAGGCAGGCAGTGAGACAGGCAGTGAGGCAGGCAATGAGACAGGCAGTGAGGCGGTCAGTGAGACAGACAGACAGGTGTGTACAGGTGGTGCAGACAGACCGGTGGGTCCAACTGAAGTTCATTATTTCTGAACTGCAAATATATCATTTGTAAGTTTATTTTATTAGATTTTTGCGTTTTTCTTTCTCTATCTGCAAATACAGTCTGTCATTGTCAGGGCTTAAAAAAAATTCTTTGGTTGAAAATATTTTGGTTTGTAAGAGCGTGTCAACTTGAATTAATTAAATCTCTACTTTATCTAAAAACATATTTCACTGGTCATTAATTTAGAAAATGTACTTTGAATTCTGAGATTTAGGCCTTTACTATCACAATGAGCACAGTTGTTCAGCCCATAAATTAATTCTTTGGAGATAAAACTATTTAGGAAGAAAGGGAGTTAAGTCATAACTTCAGAAGACAGAATAGTAACACCCTGTAGCAAGATTCCATCTTTAATTATTTTTCCTGTTTATATCTGAAGGTTTCCATGGTCCCTGTGAGCTGTGATCATCCACACTCTGGCTGTGACCTGTTTTGGAGGAATGGAAGGCAACAAAAGTTTGACCTGAGGTATCATGAGCAATCCACCTCTCCTCCTCTTCCTCCTCCTCCCCCTCCTCCTCCTCCTCCTCCTCCTCCTCCTCCTCCTCCTCCTCCTCCTCCTCCTCCTCCTCCTCCTCCTCCTCCTCCTCCTCCTCCTCCTCTTCCTCCTCCTCTCCCTCCTCCCCTCCTCTCCCTCCTCCCCTCCTCTCCCTCCTCCTCCTCCTCCTCCTCCTCCTCCTCCTCCTCCTCCTCCTCCTCCTCCTCCTCCTCCTCCTCCTCCTCCTCCTCTTCCTCCTCCTCTCCCTCCTCCCCTCCTCTCCCTCCTCCCCTCCTCTCCCTCCTCCTCCTCCTCCTCCTCCTCCTCCTCCTCCTCCTCCTCCTCCTCCTCCTCTTCCTCCTACTCTCCCTCCTCTCCCTCCTCCTCTTCTCCCTCCTCCTCCTCTCCCCCTCCTCCTCTGCCTCCTCCTCCTCTCCCTCCTCCTCCTTTCCCTACAGTAGCAGGAGCCATGCTACATTGGCATGGAGGACACCTGGAGCTGGATGACACCTGCCCCCCATCCCCTGCCCCATCCCCTGCCCCATCCCCTGCCCCATCCCCTGCTCCATCCCCTGCCCCATCCCCTTTCACCTTCAGTGTGGCCTGATTACTGCAGGGGGGAGGGGGATACAGACATTCTGTCACCCCCAGGTTCCTCCTCACCCCTCCCTTTTGTTTACCTCTGAGTCACAGAGAGTGTGTGTCTGTTTGTGTGTGTCTCTGTGTAACTGGATACAGAACAATGGAAGTGTTCCCCCCTCCCACGAGGAGAGGAGGGAGGAGGGGAGAGGAGGAGGAGAGAGGAGGAGGAGAGAGGAGGAGAGAGGAGGAGAGAGGAGGAGGAGGAGGAGGAGAGGAGGAGAGAGGAGGAGGAGAGAGGAGAGAGGAGGAGGAGAGAGGAGAGAGGAGGAGGAGAGAAGAGGAGGAGGAGAGAGAAGGAGGAGAGAGAAGGAGGTAAGAGGAGGAGGAGAGAGGAGGAGAGAGGAGGAGAGAGGAGGAGGAGAGAGGAGGAGGAGAGAGGAGAGAGGAGATAGGAGGAGGAGAGAGGAGAGAGGAGGAGGAGAGAGGAGGAGAGAGGAGAGAGGAGGAGAGAGGAGGAGGTGAGAGGAGGAGGAGAGAGGAGGAGGTTGAGGTTGAGGAGAGAAGAGGAGGAGGAGAGAGGAGGAGAGAGGAGACAGGTGGAGGAGGAGAGAGCTTGAGAGGAGGATAGAGGAGGAGAGTGGAGGAGAGAAGAGGAGGAGAGAGGAGGAGAGAGGAGGAGGAGAGGAGGAGAGAGGAGGAGGAGAGAGGAGGAGGAGAGAGGAGGAGAGAAAAGGAGGAGAGAGGAGGAGAGAAGAGGAGGAGAGAGGATGAGGAGAGAGGAGGCAGAGAGAGGAGGAGAGAAGAGGAGTAAAGAGGAGGAGGAGGAGAGAGGAGGAGGAGAGAGGGGGTCTGGGTGTGCTGTGGGGGTCTAGGTGTACTGTGGGGGTCTGGGTGTACTGTGGGGGTCTGGGTGTACTGTGGGGGTCTGGGTGTACTGTGAGGGTCTGGGTGTACTGTGAGGGTCTGGGTGTACTGTGAGGGTCTCGGTGTACTGTGAGGGTCTGGGTGTACTGTGAGGGTCTGGGTGTACTGTGGGGGTCTGGGTGTACTGTGAGGGTCTGGGTGTACTGTGAGGGTCTGGGTGTACTGTGGGGGTCTGGGTGTACTGTGGGGCTCTAGGTGTACTGTGAGGGTCTGGGTGTACTGTGGGGCTCTAGGTGTACTGTGGGGGTCTGGGTGTACTGTGGGGGTCTGGGTGTACTGTGGGGCTCTAGGTGTACTGTGGGGGTCTGGGTGTACTGTGGGGGTCTGGGTGTACTGTGGGGCTCTAGGTGTACTGTGGGGGTCTGGGTGTACTGTGGGGGTCTGGGTGTACTGTGAGGGTCTGGGTGTACTGTGAGGGTCTGGGTGTACTGTGGGGCTTTAGGTGTACTGTGGGGGTCTGGGTGTACTGTGGGGGTCTGGGTGTACTGTGGGGATCTGGGTGTACTGTGTCTCTCTCTCGCCAGACTCCAGTATCAAACATATTTATCACAAACGTTCTCTGCATCCCGCCACCAAAGCGTACAGGAAGTGATGTCATAGATTACATCACACATCCTTTGGCTCTTGTTAGCTTCCAGAGTGTTTCATTAGCAGCCTGGCCAATCAGAAGCCAGGGGGAGGGGCCAGCTCTGGTTGGCTGGAAGTGACTTTTTGGTGCCCTTGAACTTCTGAACGGTCAAGGTCAAAGGGAAGGGTATGTGTGTGTCTTATCTGTCTGTGTATGTGTGTGTGAGTATATGTATGTGTGAGTTGCTGTGTGCCTGCCTGTGTGTGTGTGAATGGGGTGGGGGTGTCTGGTGTTTAATGAGGAGGTGTTTGAAGCTACATCACCCAACCAGATATCATTATCTTCTCTCCCTCCTCCTCTTCCTCCCTCTCCCCTCGCCCTCCTCCTCCTCCTCACCTGTCCTGACAGACCAAAGGTCATCTTCTCACGGTGGGGTTGTCGTGGCGTCGGGTCGGAGAAGGGGATGGGCCGCCGGGAGTGGCGAGGAACAACAGCGACGACGTCAGGCGCTAAAAACCCAACCAGGAAGTAGCAGCCAGGAAGTCACACACAATAGAGGAGACCTTTGATCCTGTAGCGAGAGGGCGTGCGTCCCCAGGGCGCCTCGCGCTGATGTGAAAGTGAGTCGGCCGCTTGCACATTTGGAGCCGTGAAATAATGGAGCTAAGATTAGAGCACAATGGCCGACAGCCGGGCGACCCTCGCGCTGGGCCGCGTGCAGGAAGGGAGAGGCAGGTGATTGTATGAAAGTGAGTGATTTGCTGTACCTCTCGCCATCAGCCACTGAGGGTAGTAGCATGTGTGTGCGTGTGTGTGTGTGGTGTGTGTGTGTGTGTGATGTGTGTGTGTGCATGTGTGTGTGAACATGAGTGATTTGCTGGACGTCTGGTCACCACCATGTCACTAGAGGAGTCGTGGAGACAGAAGGGCTGGTGCTGGGGTCTCGTTAGTCTACTAAGGTCACCATGTGTGCGTGTGTGTTAGTGTGTGATTGTGTGCGTGAGTGTGATAGATAAAGAACTATTATTGTTGCTCTGGTGGAAGAATACATCAGTGTTCTGAAGTTTTACAAGGCCAAACAGAGTGAGGGAGAGAGAGAAGAGAGAGAGAGAGAGAGAGAGAGAGAGAGAGGGAGGGAGGGGGAGGGAGGGAGGGAGGGAGGGAGGGAGGGAGGGAGGGAGGGAGGGAGAGAGGGAGAGAGGGAGAGAGGGAGAGAGGGAGAGAGGGAGAGAGGGAGAGAGGGAGAGAGAGAGAGAGAGAGAGAGAGAGAGAGAGAGAGAGAGAGAGAGAGAGAGAGAGAGAGAGAGAGGGAGATCTGTGGTCTGTTGTACATTAGCTTGTTCAGACTGCAGGGTCAGGGAATCTTTCCCAGGTGCTGCTGCATTTCAGAGACTGTGATGTGTGTTAGGGTGTGTGTGCGTCTGTGCGTGTGGGTGTTTGTGGGTGTGGGCAGGGGGGGGCAGTGATGGTGCAGATGAAGCCTCCTGTCTCCATCCCCACTGGCCCCTCCCTCTCTGAAGAGGCCAGCCAATCAGGGATGACAAGATTACAAGATCTTGTTTCAAAACCACTGTTTCCCGAAACTGTTAACGCACACATACACACACATACATTCACACATACTAGACCAGGATGTTGGGATATTGTTAAAGGTCTACTGTAAACATATATCAATGTATAGTGTGATGTGGTCTATTTGTTTGTGTGTGTGAGAGACTGTGTGTGGTTTGTCAGTGAGGAGAACATCTCATGGTTCTCTCTAGAACGTCTCCTGGTTCTCTCTAGAACGTCTCCTGGTCCTCTCACACAGGCAGACCGGGACCCGCCGGAACACTCTAGAGTAACGTGATCTGCTCCTCTGGCTGGTGACAGGAACAGCGATGTGACTGCAGAGAGGCAGCTGCTTCTGGGTATTTAATAAACACACACTGGCTCTCCTCATTAGGACAGAGCAGAAAGAGCCTCCATAAATCAGTAGGCAGGTTATCAAGCCCTCTGATCTTAACTGGAGCAGGCGCCCCACTGTCTGCTAGATACAGCCTGGGAAACAGCAGGGCAGAAACAATTCAATTCCCACCTCCGACCCCTCCCCCTTCTCGATAGAGATATCTCTTTCTCTCTTTATCTCTATCTTTTGTACTTTCTCTCCCTCTCCCTTTGTTTTTCTCTCCCACTTTCCCTCCCTTCCTCCCTCCCTCTGATTTCCCTCCCTCCCTCTCTCTCCTGCTACCTCACCAGTTCTGCCGGTAGACAGGGTGGAGGTAGACAGGGTGGAGGTAGACAGGGTGGAGGTAGACAGGGTGGAGGTAGACAGGATGGAGGTACACAGGGTGGAGGTAGACAGGGTGCAGGTAGACAGAGTGCAGGTAGACAGGGTGCAGGTAGACAGAGTGCAGGTAGACAGGGTGCAGGTAGACAGGATGAAGGTAGACAGGATGGAGGTAGACAGGATGGAGGTAGACAGGGTCTGCTTTTATGGGATGGTCCGTTCCAGATCACTAGCACGCTCTGCGGTCAGTAATAGCTTGTTAGCGTCCTGGGACGCTAGCTTCTACCGTCAATCCTGTGAAGTATTTCCGTGTGTGACTCAGAACTGTAAGGAAAGTGTAAAAAAGATGAGGGGGGGGGGGGCAGAGAGGAAGATGAAAAGAGGAGAAGAATGAGATTGTTCTGTGAGAGGTTTTTAACTGTCTTCTCCGCCGTCATAAAGGTTACAGCACGCTAGCTTCAGGCTCGATGGGAGTCCTGTCTTGGCTGATGTGAAACAGTCTCGTCTGCAGAGAAACTGTTCTGAGCCGGCTGCAGGGAGGATTCACCCTTCTGATCCTGGAGCAACACGTCCCATGATGCAGCTGGAGCAACACGTCCCATGATGCAGCTGGAGCAACACGTCCCATGATGCAGCTGGAGCAACACGTCCCATGATGCAGCTGGAGCAACACGTCCCATGATGCAGCTGGAGCAACACGTCCCATGATGCAGCTGGAGCAACACGTCCCATGATGCAGCTGGAGCAACACGTCCCATGATGCAGCTGGAGCAACACGTCCCATGATGCAGCTGGAGCAACACGTCCCATGATGCAGCTGGAGCAACACGTCCCATGATGCAGCTGGAGCAACACGTCCCATGATGCAGCTGGAGCAACACGTCCCATGATGCAGCTGGAGCAACACGTCCCATGATGCAGCTGGAGCAACACGTCCCATGATGCAGCTGGAGCAACACGTCCCATGATGCAGCTAGAGCAACACGTTCCATGATGCAGCTGGAGCAACACGTCCCATGATGCAGCTGGAGCAACACGTCCCATGATGCAGCTGGAGCAACACCACAAGCACAGCGTCACTATCAAACACACCACAAGCAACTTTCAAATGTCACCTGACCTGAATCATTGCACACACACACTCACAAACTCACACACACTCACAGACCCTTCTGGTGTCCTTTGGCAGAAACCAACATTCCTCTACTTCTCTGTTGTTACTCCTGCATGCTGTGTGTGTGTGTGTGTTTCTCTGTTGTTACTCCTGCATGCTGTGTGTGTGTGTGTGTGTGTGGGGGGGGGGGGGGGAAGTCCCTTGTCAGGTACTGGGTGCAACACCACTGTCATAAAATCCCTGTGAAGTATCATTTATAAAGAACACATGGTGTCAGAACAGGGCCAAAATATTTGATGAAGCCACATTTATCTTCCAACTGTCAACTCCCTACACACACCCACACACACCAGCAGACCAGTACACACACCCACACACACCAGCAGACCAGTACACACACCCACACACACCAGCAGACCAGTACACACACCCACACACACCAGCAGACCAGTACACACACCCACACACACCAGCAGACCAGTACACACACCCACACACACCAGCAGACCAGTACACACACCCACACACACCAGCAGACCAGTACACACACCCACACACACCAGCAGACCAGTACACACACCCACACACACCAGCAGACCAGTACACACACCCACACACACCAGCAGACCAGTACACACACCCACACACACACACCAGCAGACCAGTACACACACCCACACACACCAGCAGACCAGTACACACACCCACACACACCAGCAGACCAGTACACACACCCACACACACCAGCAGACCAGTACACACACCCACACACACCAGTACACACACCCACACACACCAGCACACCAGTACACACACAGCAGCACACCAGCACACACACCCACACACACCATCACAGCAGCACACAGTAATGTCCTTTGTGTCACAGTGAACATCTAACATTACACTTTATTGTCTGTTGTGACTTATGGTTTGTGGAAAGCCTGAAAAGAAAGGAGATTCAAATGACCGGCACAGCCCTGACTCTACCGATGTAGAGGTGTTTAGTGATGTATGATGTAGTACAGTAGACCAGCACAGCCCTGATTCTACCGATGTAGAGGTGTTTAGTGATGTATGATGTAGTACAGTAGACCAGCACAGCCCTGATTCTACCGATGTAGAGGTGTTTAGTGATGTATGATGTAGTACAGTAGACCAGCACAGCCCTGACTCTACCGATGTAGAGGTGTTTAGTGATGTATGATGTAGTACAGTAGACCAGCACAGCCCTGACTCTACCGATGTAGAGGTGTTTAGTGATGTATGATGTAGTACAGTAGACCAGCACAGCCCTGACTCTACCGATGTAGAGGTGTTTAGTGATGTATGATGTAGTACAGTAGACCAGCACAGCCCTGACTCTACCGATGTAGAGGTGTTTAGTGATGTATGATGTAGTACAGTAGACCAGCACAGCCCTGACTCTACCGCACAACTACAGTGCAGTAACAGGTGTTACAGAATAAACCTGGTTTGTGCAGAGTGCAGACTGTATGATAGGGTAATGGTGGTCATTTGAATGACCTCTTTCCTGATGGTTTACACAAACCTTAACTTAAAACGTTTTCAAATAAATACATATGAGTGATGATTCCTGCTGTCATGTGTTACCAGGGAAACCGTAAGTCGTCTGGAAGTAGGAAGTCGTCCTGGACAGAGAACGACCCTAACCCCGGCCTCAGATTAGAGGCTACTCTACTGTGTCTCTACTAGTTCTCTACTCTGGTGGAGCGAACAGTCCCCACTGCATCTTTAACCTATTCAGGCAGGATGATGTCAGGATGATGTCATGATTAGAACAGGAAGTTTGGATCCCTCCAGAGTCATAACAGCCCCAGGGTGGACTGAGAGGGAGAGAGACATAGAGAGACAGAGGGAGAGAGAGGAGAGAGGGAGGAGAGAGAGAGAGAGAGAGGGAGAGAGACAGAGGACAGAGAGAGACAGAGGGAGAGTGAGAGGAGGAGGGAGAGTGAGAGGAGAGAGGAGAGATGCAGTCATATTTCTGAACCAGCCCAGAGAGACGAGATCAAAGGCACACACCACTCATCTGACAAGGAGGGGCATGCTTCAGTGTGTGTGTGTGTGTGTGTGTGTGTGTGTGTGTGTGTGAATGTTCAGCTAACCTCACTCCCTCACCCCATCAACCTTCTATTGACCCAGACCCATGTCTAACATGTTCAGTCCTATCTCTCTCTCCCTCTCCCTCTTCTTCTTTCTTCACCCTCTCTCTGTCTCCCCCTCCCCCCCCCTCTGGCCTGTGAGCCCCCCCCACGTGCAGGGTGCAGAGTGTGTCCCTCCTTCTCTGGTGATGAGGTGCAGAAGACACATACCAGTGGAGAGCCTCTCGCTTGTTCCCTGCTCATACATCAAACAGCGTCCACATCCAGGAGAGAAGGGGGGGGGAGAGGGGGGAGGGGGGGGAGAGGGGAGAGGGGGGAGGGGGGAGGGGGGGGAGAGGGAGAGAGAGGGGAGAGAGGGGAGAGGGGGGAGAGAGGGGAGAGGGGGGAGAGGGGGGAGAGGGGGGGGAGAGGGAGGAGAGGGAGGAGGAGGGGGGAGAGGGGGAGAGGGGAGAGGGGGGAGAGGGGGAGAGAGGGGAGAGGGAGGAGGAGGGGGAGAGGGGGAGAGGGGAGAGGGGGGAGAGGGGGGAGAGGGGGAGAGGGGGAGAGGGGGAGAGAGGGGAGAGGGGGAGAGGGGGAGAGAGGGGAGAGGGAGGAGGAGGGGGAGAGGGGGAGAGGGGAGAGGGGGAGAGAGGGGAGAGGGGGAGAGGGGGAGAGGGGGGAGAGGAGGGAGGAGGAGGGGGAGAGGGGGGAGAGGGGAGAGGGGGGAGAGGGGGGAGAGGGGGGAGAGGGTGGGGGGAGACGGGGGGAGAGGGAGGAGGAGAGGGTCGGGGAGAGGGGGGGGGAGGAGAGGGTGGGGGAGAGGGGGGAGGAGAGGGGGGGAGAGGGGGGGAAGGGGGAGAGGGTGGGGGGAGACGGGGGGGAGAGGGAGGAGGAGAGGGTCGGGGAGAGGGGGGGGGAGGAGAGGGTGGGGGAGAGGGGGGAGGAGAGGGGGGGAGAGGGGGGGAAGGAGGAGGGGGGAGAGGGGGGGGAAGGGGGAAGAGGGAGGAGGGAGGAGAGAGAGGGGGAGGAGGGGGAGAGAGGTCCAGGACACACCTACACACTCATGTCTCTCTTCTCTGAACGCCTCAAGGCTTTCAAACGAGGGAGTTGATGGATGGAGGTGCGTGTGTGAGGTGTGTGTGTGAGGTGTGTGTGTGAGGTGTGTGTGACAGAGACAGGACCCTACATTAGCTCATCTGTACTGTAGCTTGACCTCAGCAGAGACACACACACACATATCACACCCACATACCACACCCACACATATACATACAAAACACTTATACAATACACCAAACAACAGAGAATCAGGACCCAGAGCAGGAAACCCCCGGCTCAGTTTGGCAATCTCTTGCTTCTGTCTGGGAGGACACATGCTGCTAACCCCTGAGGTCACATCCTGTGGATGAACCCAGAGAGAGAGAGAGAGAGTGAGAGAGAGAGAGAGAGACAAAGAGAGAGAGACAAAGAGAGAGAGAGACAGAGAGAGACACACAGAGAGAGACAGAGAGACAGAGAGAGAGAGAGAGACACAGAGAGAGAGACAGAGAGAGATACAGAGAGAGACACACATAGAGAGAGATACAGAGAGAGAGATACAGAGAGATAGAGAGAGAGAGACACAGAGAGAGACACAGAGAGAGAGACAGAGAGAGACAGAGAGAGTTCAGCAGAGTGGTAGTGTGCCTCAGATAAAGCAGGTATTGATGAGGAGGGTTCTGGCCGACAGCTGCAGGTCCTGGGGGGGGGGGGCAGCTTACACAAGATGGCTGCCAGCGGCGGGTGAAAACGTTGCCAAGACTACACAGCCCCTGCCAGTGTGGGAAGCCTCTGTTCGCTCGCAGCTGCGCAAAGGGATGTTTCCATGGAGACGGATCTGGAGAACGTTATTGATAATAACAATAACGATGACAATGAGCTCATTCAGCAGACACTCAAGTCCCAAGCAAACGTATGCAGGTGGATTTGAACCTGGAGCCCTCTTGATCTGCAATCAAACGCTCCACCCACTGAGCTCCACCCAGTAAGCTCCACCCAGTAAGCTCCACCCACTAAGCTCCACCCACTGAGCTCCACCCACTAAGCTCCACCCACTAAGCTCCACCACTGCACTCCACCTACCGCTGTAGAGAAGCTATCCAGGACAGATGAATCATTTCATCATTTAAACATGCGACTCTGTTGGCCGTGCGGCCCCAGAGCCAGCCAGGTCTGCGTTGGGCTGCTGAGGTTTTGTTAGCACAAGTTAAGGTTATGACCACATGTTGCCCTCATAACTTTGCACAAATCATTTCCCCTGCCCGGTGTGCCTTCAGGGTTGAGCTGTGTGTCAGAACAAGCAGCCTGCCCCCAGGCCAGGCTGAGTGAAGGCATCACTTAAGAAGGTTTAGAGGATCACGTTTCCTCCTCTCACCACACATAACTCACTCTGGACTGGCACCTTCACGCTGGAAATATGCTCTCAGCCCAAACTAAAACAAACACAACAAGCCCCTCCATCACCATCAGTCTCATCAGCTTGGCCGAGAGGGGGGGGAGGGGCAGGGAGAAGAGAGGGAGGGAGAGAGGGGGAGGGGAGAGAAGGGAGGGGGGAGAGAAGGGGGGGGAGAAGGGAGGGGTGAGAGAGGGAGAGAAGAGGTGAGAGAAGGAGAGAAGAGGTGAGAGAGGGAGAGAAGGGGTGAGAGAGGGAGAGAAGGGGTGAGAAGGAGAGGGGAGGTAAAGATACTGAAGGCCCAGTAAGTAAGGCCCCGCCCCTAGGGGGAGGGGCCTGCTCAGGTGTAAAGGTATTTCAATTAGAAGGTGATTTACACCTTTACAAAGCTAAGTTCACCGACTCCTTCTGCAAACAGGCACTTGGTACCTGACAGGAGAGCTGATTTAGTGGGACAGAGAAGACAGGATTTACAGCGTTGTCACCTGGTGGAATATCTGAGTCTTCTGAGAATCCAGGATGAGATTTTATCTGTGGTTCTAGAACTTATGAGGAAGGAGACTTCATTTGAGTTCTACAACTGACAGGATGGACATTGCGAATCGTTGCTCCACGATGAGGCTACTTCGCGCTGTGCTTGCTCAATTGTTCCTTGACTCTGACAACTAAATGACTTTCAGAACTCTGCACTTCCGATCCTTGATTTTTCTCCTGTACTTTCTACATGCTCTATTTTTGTGTCGCTTTGGATAAAAGCATCCGATGAATTAATTCAAACTGTAACTATAAGGGTAGAGGATTCAGTCTGATTGTGTGTGTGTGGTTCTAGAACTTCCATAAGGAGCAGAGGAGAGTGTGTGTGGTTCTAGAACTTCCAGAGGGAGCAGAGGAGAGAGTGTGTGGTTCTAGAACTTCCAGAGGGAGCAGAGGAGAGAGTGTGTGGTTCTAGAACTTCCAGAGGGAGCAGAGGAGAGAGTGTGTGGTTCTAGAACTTCCAAAGGGAGCAGAGGAGAGAGTGTGTGGTTCTAGAACTTCCAGAGGGAGCAGAGGAGAGAGTGTGTGGTTCTAGAACTTCCAGAAGGAGCAGAGGAGAGAGTGTGTGGTTCTAGAACTTCCAAAAGGAGCAGAGGAGAGAGTGTGTGGTTCTAGAACTTACAGAAGGAGCAGAGGAGAGGGTGTGTGGTTCTGGAACGTGAAGGGTGAGGAGGTTCTGATGTGAGGTGACAGACCAGCTGTTCTGTGAGTTTGACAGTGGTGACCTGCTGTCACATGAAAGCAGGATCACCTCACAACCTCCTCTGTCCAGCCCTCCTCTCTCCAGCCCTCCTCTCTCCAGCCCTCCTCTCTCCAGCCCTCCTCCCTCCAGCCCTCCTTCCTCCAGTCCTCCTCCCTCCAGCCCTCCTCTCTCCTTCCCTCCAGTCCTCCTCCCTCCAGCCCTCCTCTCTCCAGCCCCCTCCCTCCAGCCCTCCTCTCTCCAGTCCTCCTCTCTCCAGCCCTCCTTCCTCCAGTCCTCCAGTCCTCCAGTCCTCCTCCCTCCAGCCCTCCTCTCTCCATCCCTCCAGTCCTCCTCCCTCCAGCCCTCCTCTCTCCAGCCCCCTCCTCTCTCCAGCCCTCCTCTCTCCAGTCCTCCTCCCTCCAGCATATGCTCCACACCAGAACGTGTCTAAACGCTTCTAACCCAAACAGTTAAGGAATCACGTCATTACCAGTTTGCTTGAAATACAGTAATACTTGAATTGTTGACCAGTCCCTCAAAAATTGGAACCCCGAAAATGTTAGGAACGTGAAATCCTCAAAGGTTTGTGGTTGGGTCAGAGTTCCTCCTGTGATCATGAAGGTGTGTGTGTGGACGGGGGATTACACTAACCCTGAGCTAGTTTAGACAAGAACCCTCACTTCCTCTGATGAGGTGTGAGTGTCTAGGAGTGTGTTAGTGTGTGTGAGTGTGTGTGTGTGTGTGTTAGTGTGTGTGAGTGTGTGTGAGTGTGTGTGAGTGTGTGTGAGTGTGTGTGAGTGTGTGTGAGTGTGTGTGTGTGTGTCAGGACGGTGTCTAGATTGGGATGCAGCCTGCCTGGTCTGGAAGCCATTACGCCTTCCTGAGGAGTGATTGTGATTGGATGGTTGGTTCCTGGCCTCTGAGTGGTTAAACAGTCAGTCAGAAGCGTGTGTGTGTGTGTGTGGGGGGGGGGGGGGGCAGGGGTTGTAGGAGACCTCTGGTGTCAAGGCTGATTAGGCACTGACACAGACGCACAAACACCCTTGACACACACACACACACACACACAAACACAGGATTAGATGATTGACAGTCCACAGTACTCTGGTATACCAGAACCCACCAGGACACCAGGAGACCAGGAGACCAGGAGACCAGGACACCAGGAGACTAGGACACCAGAACCCACCAGGAGACCAGGAGACCAGGAGACCAGGACACCAGAACCAACCAGGACACCAGGAGACCAGGAGACCAGGACACCAGGACACCAGGAGACCAGGACACCAGAACCCACCAGGACACCAGAACCCACCAGGACACCAGGAGACCAGGAGACCAGGACACCAGGAGACCAGGAGACCAGGACACCAGGACACCAGGACTCCAGGACACCAGGAGACCAGGAGACCAGGACACCAGGAGACCAGGACACCAGGAGACCAGGAGACCAGGACACCAGGACACCAGGACACCAGGAGACCAGGACACCAGGACACCAGGACACCAGGACTCCAGGACACCAGGAGACCAGGAGACCAGGAGACCAGGACACCAGGAGACCAGGAGACCAGGAGACCAGGAGACCAGGACACCAGGACACCAGGACTCCAGGACTCCAGGACACCAGCAGGAGTGATCCCATCCTCTGTTCTCCAGGGAAGGCAGATCTGGTGGCGTATGTCAGATCTCTCTCTCGTCCCAGAGAGCTTTTAGGAGAGAGAGACGGCTGTCAGGACTGATGTTCCTCCAGCAGAGCCGTCAGGAGTCCACACCATCACACGCTCCACAACCACCGCAGACAAACCCCGGATTCCTGCTCACACTTTAATCAAGCCTGGACTGATGCTCTCCTGGGACAGGCTGCTGGGATGGAAGGAATCTGGAGGTGAAGAGGAGAGGAGGGGTGGGTAAGAGAACAATGAGAACTGACTGGTTGAGAGGAAGGAGGGGAAGGAGGAGAAAGGAGGGAGGGAGGGAGGGAGGGAGGGAGGGAGGGAGGGAGGGAGGGAGGGAGGGAGGGAGGGAGGGAGGGAGGGAGGGAGGGAGGGAGGGAGGGGAGAGGAGGGGGGAAGAGAGAGGATAGAGGGAGGCGGGAGGGGGGAGGAGAGAAGAGGGGGGAGGAGAGAGGATAGAGGGAGGAAGGGCCAGCAGATGGAGGACAGGTGGTGTGAGGAGAGGTGAGGATGAGGACACGAGGAGAGCACACACCCAGAATGAGCGGATGATTTAGGGATGATGACAGATTATTCCAGACTTTTAGTTCTATCTAGAATATTCCAGAAGAGCTCTGATTCATCTCCTTAATGAGAAGCTGGTATTCTGGCCCACAGGTATCTGTAGTTGGAGCAGAGAATCTGAAAGTCATCCAATGTCCAACGTACCTGAAAGCACTTTGGTGACAGTGTGACCTGTGGCACATGGGTCATTGTGGTGTGTATGGGTGTGTGTGTGACCTGAGGCACATAGGGAGGTTATTGTGTGTGTGTGACCTGAGGCAAAGCAAGTGTGTGTGAGTGTTTCAGTGTGTGTGTGTGTGTTCCTGTGTGTGTCTGTGTTTCAGTGTGTGTGTGTGTGTGTGTGTTCCTGTGTGTGTGTGTTCCTGTGTGTGTGTGTGTGTTCCTGTGTGTGTGTGTGTTCTTGTGTGTGTGTGTGTTCCTGTGTGTGTGTGTGTTCCTGTGTGTGTGTGTGTGTGTTCCTGTGTGTGTGTGTGTTCCTGTGTGTGTGTGTGTGTTCCTGTGTGTGTGTGTGTTCCTGTGCGTGTGTGTGTTCTTGTGTGTGTGTGTTCCTGTGTGTGTGTGTGTTCCTGTGTGTGTGTGTGTTCCTGTGTGTGTGTGTGTGTTCCTGTGTGTGTGTGTTCCTGTGTGTGTGTGTGTTCCTGTGCGTGTGTGTGTTCTTGTGTGTGTGTGTGTTCCTGTGCGTGTGTGTGTTCTTGTGTGTGTGTGTGTTCCTGTGCGTGTGTGTGTTCTTGTGTGTGTGTGTGTTCCTGTGTGTGTGTGTGTTCCTGTGTGTGTGTGTGTTCCTGTGTGTGTGTGTGTTCCTGTGTGTGTGTGTGTGTGTTCCTGTGTGTTCTCTCCATTGGGAGCACCGTGATGAGCACCAACCAGAGTACACTGTGACACCCATCATCCAGCCCCAGCAGACAGTGTGGAGTGTTGGTCTTGTCAGGGTCCTAGAGAGAGAGCCGTTCATGGTCGCCCATCACGCCCAGCTGAGCCAGAGTTACAACAAGGACTCATGTTTCCCTCATACTGCAGGAGCTACAGTCCACACCAGCTGTCCCACACACATCACACTGCAGCTCAGCTCCTCCTCTCTCCCCCCTCTCTGTCTCTGTCTCTGTCTCTCTCTCTCTCTCTCTCTCTCTCTCTCTCTCTCTCTCTCTGTCTCTCTCTCTCTCTCTGTCTCTCTCTCTCTCTCTCTCTCTCTCTCTCTCTCTCTCTGTCTCTGTCTCTCTCTGTCTCTCTCTGTCTCTCTCTGTCTCTGTCTCTGTCTCTGTCTCTGTCTCTGTCTCTGTCTCTCTCTGTCTCTCTCTGTCTCTCTCTCTCTCTCTCTCTCTCTCTCTCTCTCTCTCTGTCTCTGTCTCTGTCTCTCTCTCTCTCTCTGTCTCTCTCTCTCTGTCTCTGTCTCTGTCTCTGTCTCTGTCTCTCTCTGTCTCTCTCTGTCTCTGTCTCTGTCTCTGTCTCTGTCTCTGTCTCTCTCTCTCTCTGTCTCTGTCTCTCTCTCTCTGTCTCTCTGTCTCTGTCTCTGTCTCTGTCTCTGTCTCTGTCTCTGTCTCTGTCTCTGTCTCTGTCTCTCTCTGTCTCTCTCTGTCTCTGTCTCTGTCTCTGTCTCTGTCTCTCTCTGTCTCTCTCTGTCTCTCTCTGTCTCTCTCTGTCTCTGTCTCTGTCTCTGTCTCTGTCTCTGTCTCTGTCTCTGTCTCTCTGTCTCTCTCTGTCTCTTCCTCCTCACCCTTTCCTCACCCTCACAGTAACCTCTGCATGCCTCATTCCCCACATACCTGCCTTATCATCCTGTCCATCCATGTAGACACTCATCCATCACCCACTCCTCGCTCTCCCCCTCTCTTCATCCATGACCTCATCCCCCCCAACGCCAGCTCGTCTGCAGAGGCAGGTTCAACTGCTTCCTGTCTGAGTCCTGGTGACAGAGAGAAGGGAAAGAGCAGAGAGAGAGACAGAGAGAACAGAGAGACAGAGAGAGAGGACAGAAGAGAGAGAGGACAGAAGAGAGAGAGGACAGAAGAGAGAGAGGACAGAAGAGAGAGAGGACAGAAGAGAGAGGAAGAGAAAGAGGACAGAAGAGAGAGAGGAGAGGGACAGAGAGAGCGACAGAGAGAGAGAGAGAGAGAAGAGAGAGACAGAGAGAGAGGACAGAAGAGAGAGACAGAGAGAGAGGACAGAAGAGAGAGACAGAGAGAGAGGACAGAAGAGAGAGAGGACAGAAAAGAGAGAGGACAGAAGAGAGAGGAAGAGAAAGAGGACAGAAGAGAGAGAGGAGAGGGACAGAGAGAGCGACAGAGAGAGAGAGAGCGACAAAGAGAGAGTGAGAGAGAGAGAGAGAGAGAGAGAGAGAGAGAGAGAGAGAGAGAGAGAGAGAGAGAGAGAGAGAGAGAGAGAGAGAGAGAGAGCTGGAGGCAGGGATGTTGCTCAGGGATGTTTGTGTGCATGTGCTTTTAGCAGGGTTCTTACCTGGCAAGGGGGAGATGGGCAGATAAGGAGAGGCTCTGAGACTCCTGATGCACTGATAGGATTGTCAGAGCTTTATGACCTGTCTGAGTGTGTGTGTCTACAGGTAGGTGTGTGTGTTTGTTTAGAGATAGGTATGTATGGGTGACTGTGTGTGTGTGTGCTCGGGAGAGGCTGTCAATATAGATTGGCTTGTTCCCCCTGCACATCCCCCTGCATATCGCTGTGGATGAAAGCATCTGCAAAATAAATACTATACCATGTTCTGTTTGCATCTCTCTGGAGGGTTTTTACCTGGGTTCTAGGACTTCCAGAGTGAGTGAAGGGTTCTCTCTGGGTTCTAGGACTTTCAGAGTGAGTGAAGGGTTCTCTCTGGGTTCTAGGACTTTCAGAGTGAGTGAAGGGTTCTCTCTGGGTTCTAGAGCATACAGACAGCTGGGTGGGTGGAGGTGTGGAGGTGGGACATACATGACAGGCTGTCAGCTACCAGGCCCACCTGATCCTTCAGACAGCGTCTCACTGACTCGACACATGCTGGGATATCTGTACGGTACATTAATGTTAACGTAAACAACGTGAGTCTGTGTGTGTGTGTGTGTGTGTTTGTGTGTTCATCAGTCTGCCCTCCAGGACAGTTGACACCAAACCTGGTTCAAACATGAGAGGAAGGCGGTGATTTGTGGAAACTTTAGAACAACAACAAGCCTGTATCTTTCTGACCGTGAGTTCACCCGCTGTGAGTGTGCGTGTGTGTGTGTGCGTGTGTGTGTGTGTGCGTGTGTGTGTGTGTGAGAGCAGGGGACTGTCTGTACCTGACAGTCTAACCCTGCCTGCTCCAGGCTATTATTAAACTTCTCAGTCACCAGCACAGTGGTTCAACCAGGGCAGGACTCGCCGACACAGCGACTCAAACAGAATGTGTGTGTGGGGGGGGTATTTGTGTGTAAGCGTGCGTGTGGTGTGTGACTGTGAGTGTTGAAGCAAACAGCGGCCTGCTCCCTCCCAAGCCTGGGGCTTGCCTGGAGAGTGACCCCAGGAGAGCAGCCTTGTGGTTGGCAGGTTCAAATCCTGTCATGTATGTCTTGAGGTGGTTGTGTGTTAGTGATTGTGTGTGCGAAACACATGAGCTAGCAACACATAATAACACCAACTTGCTTTGCTCCCTTTCTCAACGATGGGTCTTCTAGTGAGACACCCCCCACTAACCTAACCCTAACCCTAACCCCCCACTAACCTAACCCTAACTCTAACCCTAACCCCCCACTAACCTAACCCTAACTCTAACCCCCCACTAACCTAACCCTAACTCTAACCCTAACCCCCCACTAACCTAACCCTAACTCTAACCCTAACCCCCCACTAACCTAACCCTAACCCCCCACTAACCTAACCCTAACTCTAACCCTAACCCCCCACTAACCTAACCCTAACTCTAACCCTAACCCCCCACTAACCTAACCCTAACCCCCCACTAACCTAACCCTAACTCTAACCCTAACCCCCCACTAACCTAACCCTAACTCTAACCCTAACCCCCCACTAACCTAACCCTAACCCTAACCCCCCACTAACCTAACCCCCCACTAACCTAACCCTAACCCTAACAAAAGAGGTTTCAATGCCTCCTTTGAAACTAAAGACACATAACAACAGACATATTCTGCGCTAGGGGCTCCTCTCATGAGAAGATTGTGTAAGAAACACACTCCCCTCCATCTCAACAGGCTCACTGTCAACGCTAAACAAACATCTGCCTGTTCTCCTGGACACACAAACACACTCACACACACACACACACACACTCACACACACTCACACACTGCAACCCGCTAGGCTATGTGAAGAAGGCTTGATCATCTCCCTCCATACTGAGGTCAGCTGGTATCTCAGGTCACCACACTGACAGTTACACCTCACTGTTCACCAGGCCTGGAACACACCTCACTGTTCACCAGGCCTGGAACACACCTCACTGTTCACCAGGCCTGGAACACACCTCACTGTTCACCAGGCCTGGAACACACCTCACTGTTCACCATTCTCTGACATCAAAACACTGTTAAAACCATGAACTTCTGACCATGAAGTTTCTTCTGTGGTTTCTATATGCTGTTTTGGATAAACCCTCAGCTGAATCACATGTCAGTGTGTTTGTTTTACTGTTCCAGTGTGGCTTGTGTTTGAACTGGTCTGAATACACTCTTACTGAAGGGTCCTGAACCATTTGACTTGTAGGGCATTCTGCAGTGTATGGGTTAAGGGGCCAAGTTGGGGCAGGTTGGGGCAGGTGTGAGTTAAGGGGCCAAGTTGGGGCAGGTTGTATGGTGCTCAAGCTGTGGGACCATGTTTTATGATTGTTTGTTCTGCATGTTATTTATTCGCTGTGTGCTTGAGTGTCTCTCTGGGCCTGGCAGCAGTGAGGAGCGGATGGTGTCCTGGGTGAAACTCACGCTGGGTTTCACATGACTCCTGCTGTGTGAATGGAGGGTCTGTAGAGAAGGGGTCAGACGTGGGGTTGTGGTCGGGTTTGGGGGATTTTGGGCAGATGGGTGAGAACACATTTATCAAAGCGATCAACAATGCGAGGATTCAGGAAAACCAATGTGGTCATGTTGTAATAATTGATCAGTATCGTTGCACAAACACTCAAAGACCACATGATTCTGGCGGAGTAGCAGGGTGTGTTAGAAATGTGCTGAGAATCTCATCCCCTCAGTGTGCTGTCATCAACGTCAACAGTCAATCTGAGGGTCAGCTGTGAAGGCTGCTGTTGTCTGTCAGTGTTGTGCTGCTGGTCCCGGGTCCAGGATGGCTGGCACTCCACACTAGGGACCAGGAGATGAAGTGGCTGTTGTGTTGTTTCCCTGCACAAACCTTGTTGCTCCATGATTAGATTTGGGGTGGAAGTGCGGTGGATACGTGATCTGCTGAGTGGGGTGTTGGGTTACCCACTCCTGGAGAAGCAGCAGGGCCAGGCAGAGCTAGACGATCACAGATGCTGTCCAGGTCAGAGCTGGCACAACATTGGAAAGGGCTGTGTCCCAGAGCTGAGTGGGATTGCATGTTGGCCATTTCATTAACTTCCGCATGCAGTAGAGTGGACTGGGAAACAATGGGGTTAAAAAGCAATCAACAAAGTCACACTGGCATAAATCCTTGAACTGATTTCCATCCAGTTTCATCCGGTGCTCCAATGAGCCTTTATTGCCAAATGTAACTCATTGCTTTGGAGTTTGTAGAGAAAGTTTGCAGGGGAACATTGGTGAAGAGGGACATTGTGATTCATGAGTAAGAAAGGGTGGGTTCACTCTCATTTGGCAACACATCGTTGATGAGGAGAATTGTTTTGTATTGCTGAATCGATTTATGACTCCATCTTTACCCTTTAAACATGGCACTGTGGTAATTTGTGCTAAGTAGCTAGCCTACTAAACCTACTGGTTAGTTTGGTTCTGTAGCTAGCCTGCTAAACTGGCAAGCTAGGTTGATGCTATAGCTAGTCTGATAACTAGTTTAGTTGAGTAGCTAGCCTGTTAAACTTACTAGCCCAGCTAGTGTCTTACGTCTCAGTGTCTGGGGACTGTCTGATGGAGGTTGCCACAGTTAAAGCATGTAGATGTCATAGCGACTTAGCCGGCAGCCTGGCTGACAGACCCCAGGGGGGGGGCAGTAGTTTCTGGGCCAGTGGAGCCCAATAAAGCTGCTGGTGCTGTCTGGGGCCAGTGACTGCTCTGGGCCTGGCGGATGGTGTTAGAAGACTTGCTGCATCGTGTTCCTAACACGGCTTTCTCTGAGAAATCTCACCCCAGACCAGGCTGTTTGGGTTCTCATGGCGTCTTGGAGCTGCCGTGTGTGTGTGTGCCCAGTCTGCAGTCTGTGAGTGTGTGTGTGCCATGTGTGTGTGTGCCCAGTCTGCAGTCTGTGAGTGTGTGTGTGCAGGGAGTGTGTGTTTTACAGGATCCTGGGTATGTTCCTGTGGTCCTCAGTGAATCAGGTTTCTGTGGTTGGGAAGCGGCTGAGCGGTGTTGATCATGTTGTGGTTCTGACAGCATGTTCAGGGACCCCTGGGCTTACACTAGCAGACGGTTATTCTCCGACAGAATCTCAATACCCAAGCCCCCTCTTTAGCACTACTTAAACTTTGATTCCAACTTTTATCTGAGTCCAAAGCGGGGAAGCGGGGTTGTCGAGTGTAAACCCAGCACAGCCGCGTTTGCTTTTGTTTGTTTTACTTTAAAAAAGGATTTATGTATTTTTCTTTCTTCGTTTTCCCAGTGACCAGCTGAAAGAAAAGCCCTTCTTCTTTCTGTCGAACGTTCCCTCTGGCCTCGCCACCATGTAGCCTGAACACTGCTTCTACAAACACCTCACAGTACACCATGTCATTGTGATCACGCTAGTTATAAACACGTTTACTTACCTTTTTAATGGCTTCCCCAACCCTTGTACATGTCCTCCCCTTTAATACCTTTCCATATACACCACGTGTCTTTGGAGAAAAGCATCTGTTATAAGAAGAACATGTGAGTGGAGTTTATGTTGTGGTGTTCCTGACGTAAACCAGGAGCAGACTGGTCCCCATACTGGGATTATGTTCAGTTTCTGGGAATTACACCAGCAGAAGTTAAAACTGTGAGATTACACATATGTATCAGAGCTAGAACAACACAGGAACTGTAATCCAGCCATAGGATGACAGCGGGATTTAGTGCTATAGTCAGCCTGTTACTGGTGCTGTGTGTGTGTGTGTGTGTGTGTGTGCATCACTCCAAGCTGTCGGATCCTCTGACCTCTGAAGAGGATTCATTCTTTCACTGACACTGACGGATTTCTAACACGTAAGCGAACGAAAGTGGTTTAGGGCTGGTCGGTAAACAAACCCAAATTTGTACCTTAATATAAAATGGCCGCCGCAGTGCCTTGGAAGGCTTTTGTGCAGTTAGCACTGTGCTGACTGGAAACAGACAGGGACCATCAATCAGGGTATTTAGATTATTGATTGGTAGATGACAGCATTAAATCCTGCCCCCTCGGCAGTCTCTCTCTCTGAGCATGTCGTCAAGCAGGGTCACGCACACACAGGTACACACACACACACGCACACACACACGTACACACACAGGTACACACCCTCTGCAGTCTCTCTGAGTGTGTTGTCTAGCAGGGTCAGTATAAACATATTACTGGCTTCTGACAGGACTGAAGACAGGCCCAATGAGGCAGGATCAGCTCATCAGCAGCACCTGCCTCTCTCTCTCTCTCTCTCTCTCTCTCTCTCTCTCTCTCTCTCTCTCTCTCTCTCTCTCTCTCTCTCTCTCTCTCTCTCTCTCTCTCTCTCTCTCTCTCTCTCTCTCTCTCTCTCTGCACACACACACAGCCAGTCCTAGTCTAATCTAATCAAGTGCGATGGCTACCTCGATTAATAAAGCCAGCTATTGACTTCTAATTGGCGCCGCTGTGCTCTGCTAATTTCCTGGGACAAAATTACTCTAATGTGGTTTGCCTGATGGAGTACTTATAGTCTGCTCCCAGGAGAGGGGGTCTGGGAGAGGAATAGATAGCAGAGAGAGAGAGGGAGGGAGGGAGGGAGGGAGGGAGGGAGGGAGGGAGGGAGGGAGGGAGGGAGGGAGGGAGGGAGGGAGGGAGGGAGGGAGGGAGGGAGGGAGGGAGGGAGGGAGGGAGAGGGAGAGGGAGGGAGAGAGGGAGAAAGGGAGGGGAGGAGGGGGAGAGGATGGAAAGGTGGGATGAAGGGAAAGAGGGATGGAGCAAGGGAAAGAGGGACGTTAAACTTTGATAAAGATCGAAGGTTGTTGTTTGAGACCATTTTCTAATCAGTGGCTGAGCAGCCGTGCTGTCATCCTGCTGGTGTGACAGAGAGAGAGAGAGAGAGAGAGAGAGAGAGAGAGAGAGAGAGAGAGAGGGAGGACAGAGATAGAGGGGGGGGAGGACAGAGAGAGAGAGAGAGAGAGAGGGGGGGGGAGGACAGAGAGAGAGGGAGGACAGAGAGAGAGAGAGGGGGAGGAGAGAGAGAGGGGGAGGACAGAGAGAGAGAGAGGGAGGACAGAGAGAGAGAGAGGGAGGACAGAGAGAGAGAGGGGGGAGGACAGAGAGAGAGGGAGGACAGAGAGAGAGAGGGGGGGAGGACAGAGAGAGAGAGAGGGAGGACAGAGAGAGAGAGAGAGAGAGAGAGAGAGAGAGGGGGAGGACAGAGAGAGAGAGAGATGGTAGAGAGAGAGAGAGAGAGAGAGAGAGAGAGAGAGGGGGGGGGGAGGACAGAGAGAGGGGGGGGAGGACAGAGAGAGAGAGAGATGGTAGAGAGAGAGAGAGAGAGAGAGAGAGAGAGAGAGAGAGAGAGAGAGAGAGAGAGAGAGAGGGGGGGGGAGGACAGAGAGAGAGAGAGATGGTAGAGAGAGAGAGAGAGAGAGAGAGAGAGAGAGAGAGAGAGAGAGAGAGAGAGAGAGAGAGAGAGGGGGAGGACAGAGAGAGAGAGGGGGAGGACAGAGAGAGAGAGAGATGGTAGAGAGAGAGAGTCCGGGACATGAGTTGCTTTCACTTGAGGAGTGTAACCCTAGCCACCTGTCTACATGGTAATGAATTCTTCCCCAGCCAGTCACCTCTGAGCCTCTCACTGCCCACACACACACACACACACACACTCACACACACACACACACACACACACACACACACACACACACACACACACACACACACACACACACACATCAGATTTAGCAGCCATGCTATTAATCTACCAATTCTTTATAAAGAACACAACAAATTCATTGTGTAAATTGTTTTTTTTTTCAACAATATTTCCCATATCAGTCCGTAAACTCAACCTACAGATCCTATTCAATTCAAAGAACCTCATGAAAGAGCAGATTGTTAGATTGTTAGATAGTTTATCAATGTGAAGACAAGACTCATGTCTTCCAGCAGGTTTACAAGTCCTATAATAACGTGTCAACCTGCACTGCCCCGGATTATAATCCATTCCTCGGGTGCAATCCTTCAGATTAAAGTTGTTTTCACATCCAGGATATTTATCCCGCGCCATGCTGACGGATAATCTCACACATTTAGCACCGTCTTACTTCCTTCCTTAATCCATATCTGTAATCTTGGTCTGATATTCCAGATTCTCTGTTTGGTTCTCAATCCCTCTGACACAAATTTAATCCCTGGCTGACACCGATCTGCACTCCTCCACACCTGCTCCTCCAGCAGCAGGAGGGGCGTGGCCGGCAGCGGGAGGGGCGTGGCCGGCAGCGGGAGGGGCGTGGCCGGCAGCGGGAGGGGCATGGCCGGAGCATAGCGCATGTTTCACATAGATACTAGTTCACCTGTACTGTCCATACATGTGTATAGTATATTTTTACCTTGTTAAAAATGTGTACAATCTTAATTCTATAACTGGAGCACAAAGAGGACAGTTTAGAGTGTAGTAACTTAGTACACTGAGTAAACACACTAAATTGGTAAATGAAAGTGAATTGCGTCACCAGAGAAGCAGAATCTGCCATCTCAGCACATTGCCCTTGATAGTGATGGCCTAATCCCCCTCTAAGAGCCCATATTAGAACAGGGATTCTGTGTCTTCCGACCTGTAGATTACCCTCAATCTGGTCCTTCCAGATTAGGAGAGATTAATAACCGAGCAACAAGTGGGGCTTCGTTTCAGGGGTCTCACTGCCGGACGACAGCAGATTTACAACCTTCATCCAAATCGGTTACACCGATGCGTTGTTAAGATATTGTGTTTTAATCAAGCCTTGTTAGGATATTGTGTTTTAATCAAGCCTTGTTAGGATATTGTGTTTTAATCCTGACCCGAACCCTAATCAAGCCTTGTTAGGATATTGTGTTTTAATCCTAACCCGAACCCTAATCAAGCCCTGTTAGGATATTGTGTTTTAATCCTGACCCGAACCCTAATCAAGCCTTCCTCCCAACATAACAATTTGACGATTTTGCATATGAACAAGCTTCAACAATTCAATTATCAGGAATAAACAGACTGCTTTTTCAATGCTGTTGTTTTACAGTCTAGTTCCAGATGACACACTTATGGTTCTAACTGTATCAGTGCTCAGAGTCAAGGAACGGCTTGTATTCACCAGTCAGAGTGCAGAGGAACCAGTGAGCCTGTAGCTGTGCATGCAGCATTGCTTTGAAGCTAAAATTGGGTCAGCAAGAGAAAAACGTAACGAAACATAATAACAGAGAAAGGATGTGTGAGTGTTCCTGAGGGGAAGTCATGTGACTGACGGGGTGATGAGGTGGGAGATGTACCTGGTCCTGAGCTGGTCACTCCTCTACACACCTGCTGAGGCTCATGTCACACACTGACCACATACACAGTACACAGCAACTACTGTTACAGCCACTCTGACAGCCTGTCTGTCTGTCTGTCTGTCTGACCGCCTGTCTGTCTGCCTGTCTGTCTGACCGCCTGTCTGTCTGTCTGTCTTTCAGCCTGTCTGTCTGACCGCCTTTCTGTCTGTCTGTCTGCCTGTCTGTCTGTCTGCCTGTCTGACCGCCTGTCTGTCTGTCTGTCTGTCTGTCTGCCTGTCTGACCGCCTGTCTGTCTGTCTGTCTGTCCGACCGCCTGTCTGTCTGTCTGACCGCCTGTCTGTCTGTCTGTCTGTCTGTCTGTCTGACCGCCTGTCTGTCTGCCTGTCTGTCTGACCGCCTGTCTGTCTGCCTGTCTGTCTGTCTGACTGCCTGTCTGTCTGCCTGTCTGACTGTCAGCCTGTCTGTCTGTCTATCTGTCTGTCTGACCGCCTGTCTGTCTGCCTGTCTGTCTGACCGCCTGTCTGTCTGTCTGTCTGTCTGACCGCCTGTCTGTCTGTCTGACTGCCTGCCTGCCTGTCTGTCTGTCTGTCTGACCGCCTGTCTGTCTGTCTGTCTGTCAGCCTGTCTGTGTGACTGCCTGTCTGTCTGTCTGTCAGCCTGTCTGTCTGACTGCCTGTCTGTCTGTCTGTCTGACCGCCTGTCTGTCTGCCTGTCTGTCTGACCGCCTGTCTGTCTGTCTGTCTGTCTGTCTGTCTGTCTGCCTGACCGTCTGTCTGTCTGTCTGTCCGCCTGTCTGTCTGACGCCCTGTCTGTCTGTCTGACAGCCTGTCTGTCCGCCTGTCTGTCTGTCTGACGGCCTGTCTGACTGTCTGGTGTCCACTTTCCGTTGTCCTGAAAGTGAAAGCCTTTCACCTTGAACACTACACACACACACACGTCACAAGGCAGGCCACAGATGCCACAAAGCCTGTATCCAGTTTGAAGTAACACTCAAAGCCAACGAGGGTTGTCCCTCCATGTACAAAGTCCAGGTCATTAAATATTGAAGTGTTGGAACCCTAACCTTAACACAGGCCGTGGTCTAATATACAGCCTAATGCACGGACGGTAATGTTGGAGTAGACGAGCACTTGTCACGGCAGAGACCACAACCTCCGGTCCAGCTGACAGGACAGCAACACACACACACACACACCCTCTCCTGTAGTCTGCTACACACACACACACACACCCTCTCCTGTAGTCTGCTACACACACACACACCCTCTCCTGTAGTCTGCTACACACACACACAACCTCTCCTGTCCCCCTGCCCCCAGCCTCCAGCCGGAGATCTCTCCACTTCCTGGTGTCTGCCTGGTAATGATTCTTAATGATGTCATTTGATCATGGGGAGCAACAGAAAGGATATGTGTGTGTGTGTGTGACTTCCTCAGACAGTAGAGACAGAGACAGAGAGAGAGAGAGAGAGAGAGAGAGAGAGAGAGAGAGAGAGAGAGAGAGAGAGAGAGAGAGAGAGGGAGCGATACAGACTAATAAGGGCTCATTGTGTTTCTAGCCTCCACCCCCATGTCCCCCCTCAGCAGGCCCCCCTGGCCCCCCCTGTGTTCAGGGGTCAGATGGTAATTGCCTCGAAACCCTCTCTTTAAGGCCTAATCCACTCTGGTGTGGTGTAGGGTGGGATGGTGTAGGGTGGGATGGTGTAGGGTGGGATGGTGTAGGGTGGTGGTGTGGTGTAGGGTGGGATGGTGTAGGGTGGTGGTGTGGTGTAGGGTGGGATGGTGTAGGGTGGGATGGTGTAGGGTGGTGGTGTGGTGTAGGGTGGGATGGTGTAGGGTGGGATGGTGTAGGGTGGTGTGGTGTAGGGTGGGATGGTGTAGGTTGGGATGGTGTAGGGTGGTGGTGTGGTGTAGGGTGGGGTGGTGTAGGGTGGTGTGGTGTAGGGTGGGATGGTGTAGGGTGGTGGTGTGGTGTAGGGTGGGATGGTGTAGGGTGGTGTAGGGTGGGATGGTGTAGGGTAGGATGGTGTAGGGTGGTGGTGTGGTGTAGGGTGGGATGGTGTAGGGTGGGATGGTGTAGGGTGGTGGTGTGGTGTAGGGTGGGATGGTGTAGGGTGGGATGGTGTAGGGTGGTGTGGTGTAGGGTGGGATGGTGTAGGGTGGGATGGTGTAGGGTGGGGTGGTGTAGGTTGGGATGGTGTAGGGTGGTGGTGTGGTGTAGGGTGGGGTGGTGTAGGGTGGTGTGGTGTAGGGTGGGATGGTGTAGGGTGGTGGTGTGGTGTAGGGTGGGATGGTGTAGGGTGGGATGGTGTAGGGTGGTGTGGTGTAGGGTGGGATGGTGTAGGGTGGGATGGTGTAGGGTGGTGGTGTGGTGTAGGGTGGTGTGGTGTAGGGTGGGATGGTGTAGGGTGGGATGGTGTAGGGTGGTGTAGGGTGGGGTGGTGTAGGGTGGGGTGGGGTGGAGGTGGTGTAAGGTGGGGGGGTGTAGGGTGGGGTGGTGTAGGGTGGTGTAGGGTGGAGGTGGTGTAAGGTGGGGGTGGTGTAGGGTGGGGTGGTGTAGGGTGGAGGTGGTGTAGGGTGGAGGTGCTGTACAGTGGGGTGATGTAGGGTGGGTGGTGTAGGGTGGGATGGTGTAGGGTGGAGGTGGTGTAAGGTGGGGTGGTGTAGGGTGGTGTAGGGTGGGGTGGTGTAAGGTGGGGGGGTGTAGGGTGGAGGTGGTGTAAGGTGGGGGTGGTGTAGGGTGGTGTAGGGTGGGGTGGTGTAGGGTGGTGTAGGGTGGAGGTGGTGTAAGGTGGGGGTGGTGTAGGGTGGGATGGTGTAGGGTGGAGGTGGTGTAAGGTGGGGTGGTGTAGGGTGGTGTAGGGTGGGGTGGTGTAAGGTGGGGGGGTGTAGGGTGGAGGTGGTGTAAGGTGGGGGTGGTGTAGGGTGGTGTAGGGTGGGGTGGTGTAGGGTGGTGTAGGGTGGGGTGGTGTAAGGTGGGGGGGTGTAGGGTGGAGGTGGTGTAAGGTGGGGGTGGTGTAGGGTGGTGTAGGGTGGTGTAGGGTGGGGTGGTGTAGGGTGGGGGTGGTGTAGGGTCGTGTAGGGTGGGGTGGTGTAGGGTGGGGTGGTGTAAGGTGGAGGTGGTGTAGGGTGGTGTAGGGTGGTGTAAGGTGGGGGGGGTGTAGGGTGGGGTGGGGGTAATGGTCGCAGGGGTCAAGGGGAAACTCACAGGCTCTTGTCCCCTGCAGAGGGCTCTGTCTGTGGGGTCCATGCCACGGGGTCCACCCTTCTGTCACTCTGGCTGTAATCACATCGCTGATCACTCTCTACCTCGGGGGGTCGAGACCTCTGGTTACACGACATGACCTGAAATAGGGGGTGTGGGGGGAGGGGTGATTGTGACAACAGGAACCATGGCGACCCCACTACCCGGCTAAAACTGTTGCTGCTATCATTAGAGCGTCTGCTAAATGATTACATGTAAAATAATGTAAGCCTGCAGGAATCCTTCATGCTGCTGGGGGAGTGGCTTCAGGTCTATGGGAGGAGCTAAATGGCAGGGGGAGGAGCTGCATGGCTGGGAGGAGGGGCTACATGACTAGGAGGGAGGAATAACAATCTCACATCTATGACCTCACATAAGACCCTGTGAGATCTAACCATCACCTCATCACCTTTAGCTTTCCACAAAACACATGGAACGACTAGATTATGTAACCAATGGGTCCATTGTCTTGCCTTGCAATGCTATTGGATAAATGTGGTCTTTCCAAAAAAAGAAATTAGCAATTAAAAATCTAAAGGTGACGTAATTTTACAACAAGGGGTCTTACAGGGTTAACCTGCAAAACACCCTCTCTGCAAGGTTCAACAAAACAATGCCCAAGTAAAGAAGAGCTGTTCAGCGTTTAGTTAACATGGGCCTCATGGCATCAACCCAGTCTCTATTACAGGGATAGAACTGTTCTGTCTGTCATTATATTTTAGTGTGTCTGTTGAACTGATTACAGCTAATTTGCAACTGTTAACCCGAGACTGACCCAGATCATTGACAGCTACCTCTTTGCTACAAATCTTTTGATCCTTCTCATTAATTTGCCAGTCCTACTATTTATGTTGTGTTTTATATCTGGAACAGAAGCTCTAGTCCTGGTCTGAGGTACGTGATCAATATCAGAATACAAGCTATGTGGAAGAAAGCAGGTCTGAAGGCCAGCAAATACAGCAGTTAAACATCTCAGAACATTTTAGGAAAACAGAAACACATGTGCATGTTTGGAAAGATAAATTGAATTAAAGAGAAGTGGTTGTTGGTCTGGGTCTGGGTCTGGGTCTGGGTCTGGGTCTGGGTCTGGGTCTGGGTCTGGGTCTGGGACTGGGTCTGGGACTGGGTCTGGGTCTGGGTCTGGGTCTGGGTCTGGGACTGGGTCTGGGTCTGGGTCTGGGTCTGGGTCTGGGTCTGGGACTGGGTCTGGGTCTGGGACTGGGTCTGGGTCTGGGTCTGGGTCTGGGTCTGGGTCTGGGACTGGGTCTGGGTCTGGGTCTGGGTCTGGGTCTGGGTCTGGGTCTGGGTCTGGGACTGGGTCTGGGTCTGGGTCTGGGTCTGGGACTGGGTCTGGGTCTGGGACTGGGACTGGGTCTGGGTCTGGGACTGGGTCTGGGTCTGGGTCTGGGTCTGGGGTATGGGGTATGGGGTATGGGGTATGGGGTATGGGGTATGGGGTCTGGGGTCTGGTCTGATTCTAGTCTGGTTTGGTTTTGGTTTGGTTTGGTTGTGGTTCTGGACTGGTTCTGGTTGTGGTCTGGTTTTGATTGTGGTGTGGTTGTGGTCTGGTTGTGGTTGTGGTCTGGTTTTGGTTGTGGTATGGTTGTAGTCTGGTTGTAGTTGTGGTATGGTTGTGGTCTGGTTGGAGTTGTGGTCTGGTAGTGGTTCTGGTCTGGTCAGGTTGTGGTTGTGGTCTGGTTGTAGTTGTGGTCTGGTAGTGGTTGTGGTCTGTTAGTGGTTGTGGTCTGGTTGTAGTTGTGGTCTGGTAGTGGTTGTGGTCTGGTTGTGGTTGTGGTCTGGTAGTGGTTTTGGTCTGGTCAGGTTGTGGTTGTGGTCTGGTCAGGTTGTGGTCTGTTTAGGTTGTGGTTGTGGTCTGGTTCCTACAGGTGTAGCTGTTTAAGAGTGAAGACAGACAGCAGGAAATAGAACATGGTCAAACCTGTCCTGGGACCGGTTAGGATTAGGGTTAGGGTTTGGGTTAACCCTCTTTAGCCCTACTGGGACCGTGCTGTTTCTCCCTCTCTTAAAAAAATGACTTTCCTCTGTCGCTCTCCTCCCCTCTCCTCTCCTCTCCTTTGCTCCCCCCTCTCCCCTCCCCCCCTCCCCTCTGTTCCCCTCTCCTCCCCCACCTCCCCTCCCCCCCTCTCCTCTCCCCCCCCCCCTCCTCCCCTCTCCTTACCGCGCCCCACCAGACCCTGGCTAAGTAGAAGAAACCTAATTAAGGCTCTGAATGGAATGGTTTGTGTGGAATGTCCGCTGTATCTGTTACTTAGAGAGCTGAACATGCACACACACACACTCACACACACACGCTCACAAATGCACACACACACACACGCTCAAACTTACATGCAGGACCCCTTTAGTGTACCACACCCACACACACACGACCCCCTCATTGTGCCCAGCCTAATTGAATACCGTCCCAGTCAGATGATCTCCATTCAGCTTGTCGTCGTGTGGTTTGTTCTCTGGAAGTGGCTGTTCCGTGTGCCCTGGGCCCAGCTGGGCTCACCTGCAGCCCAGGACTGGACTGTATTGTGGGACTCCAGGGGCAGGTGCTCTTCCTCCAGTCCCCAGCTCAGCTCAGGTGAGCTGCCTCGCTGTGGAGACTCATTGAGATGTTTATGAGGATGTAGGGACATCCGGGTGGGTAAGTGTGTCCAGGACCCGCAGTGAAAGGCTTTGTAAAGCACACACACACACACACATATTGTCAGGCCAGTCTTCCTCCTCCCCCCTCCTCTCCTCCTCCCTCCCTTCCTTCCCTCCTCTCTCATTCCTCCTCCTCCCCCCTCCTCCTCCTCCCTCCTCCTCCTCCCTCCCTTCCTTCCCTC
>NC_140387.1:475000-492500 GCF_054491055.1 Hypomesus nipponensis | reverse complement strand
ACACACACATACACGTCCACACAAGCTAAAGCAAGACAGACATGCAGACAGGCAGGCAGACATGCAGACAGAGAGACAGACAGACAGGCAGGCTGACATGCAGACATGCAGACATGCAGACAGACAGACAGACAGACAGGCAGGCAGGCAGGCAGGCAGGCAGGCAGGCAGGCAGGCAGACAGGCAGACAGGCAGACATGCAGACGTGGAACACCAGGTGGCACTGAGATCTCAGACTCACTCTGACACAATGGACCTTTGACTCCCAGCTGAGTAGGTAGGTGTGTGTGAGTGTGCATGTTGTTGGGTGTGTGTGTGTGTGTGTGTGAGAGAGAGAGACAGACAGAGAGTGAGGTTGACCATGTGGGAGGGCAGGAGTGGATGACTCACAGGTGATCAGTGCCTTTCCCCCTCTCCCCCTCCCCCTGCCCTCCATCTTCTCCCCCTTCCTCTCCCCTCTCTCCCTCCCCCTGAGGAAGCCAGGACAGACAGGTCCACCCTGAGATAAGACTGTCTCTGCCTCCCCCCTCCCTCGTACACCTCCTGTCATCTGGCGGCTCATCACACACACACAGCCCAACAGTGACACACAAGTTCATCCTTACGCAGTCACAAACACACACACACCTGGATGTAGACATGGTTCTATCATGTTCTGAAGGGTTCTATCATGATCTGAAGGGTTTTATCATGTTCTGAAGGGTTATATCATGTTCTGTAGAGTTCTATTATGATCTGAAGGGTTATATCATGTTCTGACGGGTTATATCATGATCTGAAGGGTTTTATCATGTTCTGAAGGGTTCTATCATGTTCTGAAGGGTTCTATCATGATCTGAAGGGTTCTATCATGTTCTGAAGGGTTCTATCATGTTCTGAAGGGTTATATCATGTTCTGAAGGGTTCTATCATGTTCTGAAGGGTTCTATCATGTTCTGAAGGGTTTACCAGGAGGACTCAGAGCACTCACTGTACTGGACTCAATGACGTTGTTAAGAAACCAGCTTTCACACCTTGTCACCTTCTTATCACATCCTTCAGCCACCCCCAGCCTCCTCCCATCCCCCTGCCCCCCTCCCTGCCCCCCTCCCTAACCCCCTCCCAGCCCCCCCCCCCGCCCCCCTCCCTGTCCTCAGACAGGTGTCTCAGGCAGCACCGTCGAGGCTGAGGGCCTTTATCTTGTCCAGTACGCAGACTGTCTCTGTCAGCAGGTCCTTCTGAGAGCTGAGGTGAGAGAGGCAGCAGTTTGGCCTCATGACTCCTCAGCCTTGATAAAGCGCATCGATACCGATCTCTAAACAAACCACTCGGCCACAGAGAATACTCATAAAGTTTATGGGAGCCATTAAACTTTGCTTACATGTTGGATCTGCCTTCACTGATAGTAAGGCCAGGAGTGATTTATGTGTGTGTTGTACTGTCTGAGTGACGCCTAGAGAGGAGACCCACATGCCCCCTCCTCTCACCACCAGCCCTCACCTCCTGAGGAGGGGGAGGAGGGAGGGGGGAGGAGGGAGGGGGAGGAGGGGGAGGAGGGGGAGGAGGGGGAGGAGGGGGAGAGAGGGGGAATGGGGACAACTCTGTTGTGAGTCGTGTGCTAGCAGACAGAGACATCTTGGAATCTGCCCCAAAGCCTCAAGTGTGGACGAGACACACACCATCCAGAATAATCAAGTTGTGAGCAAACATTACTTAACTGTGCTAGTGTGACCCTAGGCTTCGTCTGTCATGAACACACCTCTAAGAACCTCATGCACACACACACACACACACACACACACACACACACACACACACACACACACACACACACACACACACACACACACACCCCTAGGGTGACACATGTCCTCTGACCTGGCTAGTGTGTGTGACCAGGACATCCTTGTCATGTGATTAAGCCCATTGCCCCCCCCCTTCCCCTCCTGAACCCTGTAAAACACCACTCCTCTCCTCGGACACTTCGATCAGGGCAGGGGGGTTGCTGTGCTGACACTGACCTCACGACCTCTGACCTCCAGGGTCAGCCTGGACACAAGAGGCCGTTCTCCTCCGCGGTGCTCCAGGGTTATACGAGCGGTGACCTCCTGGTCCCCCTGACCTCTGGCCGGAGGTCGCTGAGTTAGGGCTGATTCCTCGACGTGCGTTCAGATGAGAGCTGGGGAGCAGAGAGGTGTGGATCACTGTCAACTCAGGCTAATGAAGACATCAGCTATAGTGGTTAGCGGACGTAGCATGTGGTGGTCACCGTGGGTTATGTGAATAGCTCATTGTTAGCTTCATGCTAACTGTTGTAAAGTCTCTGGATCTTCCTGGCATGTTTAAGGTTTCAGCCACTCTGTTTAGCAGTTCATGTGTACCTGGATTGAAAATAATGTGAAAGGGTTTTTTTCAGGGGGTTTTTCTACATACAGGATTTATCTATATTTATATTTGTGTAGATCTGAGATGTATTTGTACAGTATTCATATGATACAGTTCTGTAATGCACCATGAGTTCCATGTCCCTCTCACCCTTGGATTGATGTCTCGCTGCCCCCCACACACATACACCACTCAAGCCTGTTCCCCTCACTAAACAACACAGAGAGGAGGCAGGAGAGAGGAGGCAGGAGAGAGGAGGCAGGAGAGAGGAGGCAGGAGAGAGGAGGCAGGAGAGGGGAGGCAGGAGGCAGGAGAGAGGAGGCAGGAGAGAGGAGGCAGGAGAGAGGAGGCAGGAGAGAGGAGGCAGGAAAGAGGAGGCAGGGAGGGAGGGAGGGAGAGAGGGAAGGAGAGAGGCAGGGAGGGCAGGAGAGAGGAGCCAGGCAGGCAGGCCTGAGGCGGGGGTAACCTGACCTGGCTGGGCTAGGGGCTCTCTCTCCTGGACTGGTATTTTAAGAGGGCTAAGTGGGTCTGGAGCCAGCTGTCAATCAATAGGAGCACACAATCACACGAAGAGTGGGGGGGGGAGCAAGACGGAGATGATGGAGGAGTCAGAGAATATTGACAGATATTTTTTGTTGTGTTCATGAACAGATGTCTTTTTTTACGAGCTCCTATGAATCCTGTTCCTCTGCCTCCCTTCCTGCCTCTCCCTGACTCCCCCCTGTGTGTGTGTGTGTGTGTGTGCAGGTGGGCCTGGTCTCTAAGGGGTCTCTGTATGGGCCGTCCCTGACAGGTGGACGACACGCCCTAACAACCCAGAGAAGATGTGACACCTCACTGGTAGAGTCAGATTACTTGAACATACCAGGTATACACAAAGGAGAGGTGGGAGAGAAGGAGGGGGAGTGAGGAGAGGGAGAGAGGAGGAGGGAGAGTGAGGAGAGGGGGGAGAGAAGGAGGGGGGCTTCTCTTCATGCTAGCTGTAGTTTAGAACAGTGGTTCTGTCCATCCTGAAGCACTTGGCTGGTATTTGTCAGTGAACCCCTGCCCCCCCCCCCCCCCCACACACACACACACACACACACACACATCCAGCAGGTACACATCTGTTAGCAGTTGAGTCTGCCGGTTGCTGCCCTCGTGGGGGGGGCTGAACCTGACCTCACTGCGCCCCCCCTGTCACTTAGGCTGCATGTTAGACCTTCCCTCCCCTGCCATGGGGTCATGCTACTTGCAACACGCTCCTCCTCACTCTCTCCTCTCTAGCTGATACTGGCACACACCCTCTCTGTTTAACCTCTCTGACTCTGGGGAGTCAGATGGCTGAGTGGTTATGGAATTGGGCTATTAATCAGAAGGTTGCTGGTTCGGTTCCCGGCTGTGCCAAATGACGTTGTGTCCTTGGGCAAGGCACTTCACCCTACTTGCCTCGGCGGAATGTCCCTGTACTTACTGTAAGTCGCTCTGGATAAGCTATATATAAGGATATGCTAAATGACTAATTGTAAATGTAACACACACACACTCTGTCTTACACTCACACACACACTCACACTTCTTGGACTAGTAACTGGATCGAGAAGTCACAACCCCAGAACGTGCCGAGGGAAGAAAAGAAAAACTCTGTCAGACCAGACAGGAGAGAGAGGGAGAGAGAGAGAGAGGGAGAGGGAGGAAGAAAGGGAGAGCACACCATCATAACACACACACAAGCCTTCATCCACAGCAACACAAAGGGCCTCTCCTATACCCTGGAGGGAGCTGCTAGATGAACACATGATTGGTATGAATATTCTTCATCCCAGGTGAGTGTGCAGTAGTGTCAGTTCTACAGGACACTGCATCTTCACAGTTTCATGAAGATGAAACCATCTTCCTCCACAGACCCTGCAACCCTCCTCCACAGAGCCTCCACCCTCCTCCACAGACCCTCCACCCTCCTCCACAGCCCCTCCACCCTCCTCCACCCTCCTCCACAGAGCCTCCACCCTCCTCCACAGAGCCTCCACCCTCCTCAACCTTCCTCCACAGACCCTCCACTCTCCTCCACAGACCCTCCACCCTCCTCCACAGAGCCTCCACCCTCCTCCACAGACCCTCCACCCTCCTCCACAGAGCCTCCACCCTCCTCCACAGACCCTCCACCCTCCTCCACAGAGCGTCCACCCTCCTCCACAGAGCCCATCGCTCTCAGGTCTCTGAAACCATCTTCCTCTGGTGATGAAGCTCTTCTGAAAGTTTACATTTTTCATCCCGGCGGAGCCTTGCAACCTGAACGGAGCACCAGTAAATCTGTCATGGCGGCGGATACGACGATACAGTCATGTGATTTACAGGAGCCAGCTGGGAGATTACAGGACTGGTGGAGTCCAGACCAGCCCCTCACCCCTCCCTCACCCCTCCTCACACACACACACACACACACACACACACACACACATAGTGCCCCTCACAACAAAACACTTTTCAAGGTAAAGTGAGAGAGACACAGAGAGACAGAGACCCATGTGTGTGGATAGCTGGTGTACTACCCCCCCACACACACCCCTCTCTCCCCACCCCCCCCACCCCAGCCGACCCCGGGGTGGGTAAACAGAGAAGCCGTGCGTCTGCGTTCAGGGGGTCAGAGGTCGGGTGTGGCGCTGGCGGGCAGCAGGTCAGTCTGCAGACTGGTAAGTGGAGCAGTCGGAAGAATATGCTACCATAGAGACCTCGTCAGGACATGTTAGCATCCCGCCATGCAGGGGGTCACGACCCCCACGTCCCCCCACTGGGGAAGGTCAGGTGGGGGGAGAGTCTGACCCCCCCTACTCCCTCACCTCCCTCCCCCTCCTCTGCTCACCCCACTTCCCCTTCTCTACTTTCTCCCTCTCCTCACCCCTCCTTCCCCTAGCCTGCTAGGGTCACTGTCAGCCTGCAAAATCACACCAGGCCCCCGGGGGTCCAAACCACTGAGATGGGAGAGTGTGTGTGTGTGTGTATACACAACACTGGCGTCCGCCCTAAGCTCAACCAAAAGAGCCAGATTTGGTCTGAAATGAAGTGTGTGTGTGTGTGTGCCATTTACATGGAGAAAGACTGAGGTGGGAGTGTGTGTGTTAACCCATGTCTGTGTGTGTCTGTGTGTGTCTGTCTGTGTGTCTGTGTGTGTGTGTGTGTGTGTGTGTGTCGTCACCTTGGACCAGACACATCTTCCCTCCCATACCTGAGAACCATCCAGTGTCTTAGTCACAGGGACAATGCACACTGCGGGATTGTGGTAAATGTAATATTAATACTCATTCATGAATGTATGATTAATTTACACTTCTAAATACTATGGGTGAATTTAGAAAACACGGTTCTCTCATTTCCCTTAAGTGCAAGAGGGAATGGTGATATGTAGCCTCACATAGTTGAAACGGTTGCATCAAAACGAAGACATTTCCCAATCCTGTGTATAAAAAATAAAACTTCCCCTTTAGTTTTTTCCCCTCGACTGATATTTTAATCATTTACTCAAACTGTATTTCATAAATAATCAAACCTCTTGAAACAAGCTGATTCTAACAACTTTGTAACTGGCTGTTTAGCTGGAATCGCGATTCAAACAGTGCCATCTGCAAACAAAAAATATGCCCCTAAAACGTAAATAAGATTGAGATTTTGTGTTGGAAAACTGGCTAATATAAAAAGATTACTGGATATACGATATGATACTATGCATTGAACTGTTGCCTGGCAAGTCATTAAGATACGTTCGTTTATACCTCGACTAAGCTATTCAAGCAAGTATGCACTTCCCTGCCAAAGCACATTTCTTGTTTGTGCAAACATTCATGGCGATTAAATCCCTTTTGATTCTGAAGAAGACGGACTGGCTTTCGCTACAACTACAGGTCGTCTATCCACTCCAATTGTTCAGTAATGGATGTAATCAATGGCTCTACAGTAAACAGGACATATGATCATCATTTGATGCCCCTCTCGTGGTTTAATAGCTTTAATAATCGTTCGATCCCACCACGATATATAGTAGGCCTATACTAACTGAGCAACTGCGCAAATACAGGGGAAACATAGCTGACGTTGTATTTAGCTAACTCTTGTGGTTACGATAGCAGCTACAGTAGCGCACATGCTAGACTGTAAAAAAATACAGTGTTGATATCACAGGAAAGCATAAGAAGCTACAGCAGCTACATATGATACATTATCACCGTGGCCGGCGCCAGTGGCCTTTCAGTTCTGTAACTAGCGGTCAGGGGGGTCAGATGGCTGAGCGGTTAGGGAATCGGGCTATTAATCAGAAGGTTGCCGGTTTACGTTGTTGCCTTGCCTCGGGGAATGTCCCTGTACTTACTGTAAGTCACTCTGGTTAAGAGCGAGATAAGAGATAAGATTCATGACTAAATGTAAATGTTACTAGCGAAGTCGATTTACAGTTACTCCACTGTCTTTCTCCACTGACGTAGTGAATTTACAGGGTTAGAGTAAGTACCGGTACCGGCCGTGGGCGGCGTGTGACGTCGTGACGTTTCTGAATGTGGTTAACTTCCGTTAGCAAAAAAAATCGCCCCCAAAACTTAAATCTGTCAAAACCGTTCAACGGAACCTTTGCGGAAATTCAAGAAACGCAATCGGGATCGAGATTTTTTTTTTGACACGGCTTATGTCTACGTAGGCTACTGCAAAAATAAATTCATAAAAAACATTAGATAATCTCTCAACTCTCCAGATCATCTCTCTGGCTGGCAGCCAAGAAGGACATAAAGCCAGTACTAGCAGAGAAACATCCACCGACCTTCAAAAGGTGAAGATCACCAAAAAACAGCACTTTATCATCAGAAGATAAGAGGACAATTTAGGCCAGACAGTAGCCTACAGGAGGGCAAGACTGTCATGGCCACCCTGTCGTCATGGCCACCCTAACAATGTCACATCTTTGTCTGTAAAAACGAGCACAAGCGAAGCTTTCATGAAACCATTGAATCTCTTTACGACCTTGTCCTGTTATGTATTTGCTCATGATTATTTGCTGGTTCACCATCAAAAATACACTTTAAACTCTGAACAAAAAAATGTTCAGGGTTGACCTTCTAAAAAATGAACTCCAAAGGTTGATATACAAGTGCACAAAATAGATAGTTATTCCGCTCAACGGACGATTAACAATTATTCATTAGAAAGGAAGGCCTCATTTAATTAGTTCTATCATTAATATAATAATGCTGTCCGGACCTCCAACCAAAACAGGAGTCTGTTTTCCAAAACATGGCCAGGAAAAGAACGATAAAGAGATGGGGGGGGGAGAGAGAGAGAGAGAGAAAGAGAGAGAGAGAGAGAGGGAGAAAGAGAGAGAGAGAGAAAGAGAGAGAGAGAGAGAAAGAGAGAGAGAAAGAGAGAGAGGGAGAGGAAAGGAAAACATCTAATTTGAATACAGTCTTATTAGTGTAATGACTAGAGTCTGTGATCAGTATTCATCAGTGTTCGTGACAGGGATGAATGTATGCATGCCCCCAGGCCTTGTTCAGCTGCAGACCGACGCTCTGCCCCCCGCCCCCCCGACGCTCTGCCCCCTGCCCCCCCCCCTCGCTGAACATACAACGTGACACGCAGACGCTAATCCACGGAGAAGACAGCGGGGCCGAGGAGGAGAGTGAGGAGGTCGCCCCTCCTCGTGTGGTTAACGACGCGAGGATCTGAAAACAAAAGCTGCTCCTCCTTTATTTACTGAAAGAGCCGGAGCTCTGAGGCATGTTTCTATTAGGAACACTGCTTTAAATGTTCTAATAGGTGGCCCTAACGAGCCCTAACGAGCATAACGAGGTTCGGATGAAGTCTCCTGCTCCCTGATGCTTATCAGAATGATGACTTAAGTTGTGACGAGTTGGAAGATTGGGGAGTTAGAAAGATGGAACGGCGTGTTTGTCGTTGCATGGTTGCATCTGTTATCTGCTTCACGTTGCACGAGGCCGCTTATTACTGCAACCGCATGTTTTTGTATTTCCGTAACTGTATACCAGGAGCATAATCAACCGCAAATAGGCAGTCCTTATGCTGGGGCACAAGTGGCTGAGCCCAGCGAGGCTGAGGGCTGTGGCTGGACAAGAGGCCGGGCGAACAAGGAAGCAACGGTGGTCTCAGGGAATGAAACATGCATGGATTTGTATAGATGCCCAATGCTAAGCGTATGCTACATTCAATTTCTTTAATTCTGTTTCCTTTTAGCTGACCTTGCCCCTTCCCCCTCCTTTCCTATGTTCATCATACGAATGCGAATGTTTCCTTGAATGCGGCCTAGTCTCAAGGAGATTGAACGCTTTTAGCCTTTTGTCAGCGCCTGTTTTTCCATGGGCACGAGATCACTTCTGTAATATCATTATGAAACCTATTCCTCCTGGCTGCTTTTGTGATGCACCATTTGCCTGCCAACAGCTGGGAATCTCTAACTCTACCTACCTACAGCTGCTGAGAGGAGAGCCACAGTGTCAAGGGCAGAGAGAGAGAGAGAGAGAGAGAGAGAGAGAGAGAGAGAGAGAGAGAGAGAGAGAGAGAGAGAGATATTGAAAAGTAGAGATATATATAGACTGTCGAAAGGGAGAAAGTGAGAGATACTGTGAAAGTCACCATTGTAGTATAGCTTTATAGCATACAAGACTAGCCATTTTAGTGTTATTGTGTAAAAACCAATATAGCGTCAGCACTTAAACCCAACCATTTTACAATTAGCATACAAGACTAGCTATTGTAGCGTTAGCATCAAAGCAGAGTCTGAGCCGCTGGGAGGGGGGGGGGGTCTGTGGACACGCATCCCGGTGACGAGCACAGACGTGTCAGCAGAGAACCATGGCAGCACAACACCTCGTCACCACGCGACATACGGACAGAAACCTGGGAGTGACGCGCTGCTCTTTTCTCCTTCCTCTTCCCGCCCCCCCGCCACCACGAGGGAAGCATGTTGCCACTCATGCCAGAGAAAGTGCCACAGCTGGCAGAGAAAGAGCAAGAGGCGCAGGGCTGGATGACCCAGGGAGGGGAACAACCTTGGCAGGGAGGGGAGGGCCACGACTCATTACTGGCTCCTGGCTTCTCTTTAAGGGATGAGGGCTGGAGATACGCGCCCCTGCGGGTACCCTCGCCCTCCCTCTCCCTGCCCTGACCCCCACACCCCCCCAGGAGAGTTACTCACCCCCTCACCCACTTACACACCCCTCCCCCCCACCACACACACACAGAAACGATAATGAGCAATTGTTTTATAGGGGACACGTAAGTGTGTGACTGCAATGCTAACGTGCTAACAGCTTCACATGGTGAGGATTCTCACCTCCCATTGTCTGACTCATGATGGATGGCTAAAAGTAGAGTACTGTGTGTGTTGTTGTTGTGATGTTGTTGTGATGTTGTTGGGATGTAGTGTTGCATTTATATTGTCTTGCTGTTGTTGTTGTGATAGTGTCCGTGAGACGTAACAAAATGTAGAAACAAGCATATTTGTTCAACTCTTTGACATTAAATTCCTTTGTAATCCAGTCCGTTAACGATGTTAAAACAATGGAGCAAGCTTATATGTTAGCACTAGCATTGGCACTAGCATTAGCACTAGCACTAGCATTAGCACTAGCATTAGCACACTGTCTGGTTACCCACACGCCTGTCCCCGGTCTCAGCACTCTCTACACAGTCTTCCTCTTCCTCCTCTTCCTCCTCTTCCTTTTCCTCTTCCTCCTCTTCCTCCTCTTCCTTCTCCTCTTCCTCCTCTTCCTTTTCTTCTTCCTCCTCTTCCTCCTCTTCCTTCCCCTCTTCCTCCTCCTCCTCCTCTTCCTCCTCCACAGGAGGGCTTCCTGTAGGATTCTCAGATCAGTTCAGGATTAATTTCTCTGCCTGCTTGTTATTTATGTCTTGCTAATCCCCCCTCAGGCTCCACTAAGGCCACCAGCACACACTTTCTTTCTCACAGGTCTAGTGTCAAGGCCCCAGGCCCACTTCACAGATTTGACTGACTGTGGACTTAATGCTGGCCGCCTAGTTTTCAGCACTTGTCCCTCCAGATTTGCCACCCCGGCTGCACAATCTCCTTCCCCGTCTAATTATTCATCAGCTCGTTATGCCCTCGCTGGGCGCCGGCTCTAATGAGAGGAGACGCGGGGGCTCGTGTCTGACCGCCCCGCGGTGAGAGAACCAGCTCCCTACCAGCCTCTCGCCTGGGACGGGCCCACTGCCAGCCTCGCCTGGGTACTGGGGGGGCAGGGGGCCCACTGCCAGCCTCGCCTGGGTACTGGGGGGGCAGGGGGCCCACTGCCAGCCTTGCCTGGGTACTGGGGGGCTACTACTGGGGGGGCAGGGCGGCTGGGAGTGGGGTGAGTTGCTATGGCATTGTCTTGTCACCCTTTCCTTCGCCTGTGTCTACTGCCAGTGTTGCCTAGGTACTAGGAGAGGGGCGGTGGGGGTAAGGGGAGGAGGGGAGATGCTGGTCAGTGCCCCCCCCAGAACGTGGATCATGACTGTCTTGATGGGAGAGCGGGAAGTGAGGAGAGAGAGGCTGGGGTTGGTGTTGGTACCACGCAGTGTCACATCGGCTCTTGTAACCGTGGTGAGGGCGTGTGTCTCGTAGGCGTGGCGAGGGTTTCTGGGGCGACAGCCGTGTGTGAGGGGGCGCGTGTGAGGGGGGCACATGTGAGGGGGGCGCGGGGGCATGTGCTCATTAGGAACTACCGTTCACCCTCGGCTTCTAATTAGCAGGAAACACTGGAGTGGAGGGGTGACAACTTGACACAGTAAACTCACGGAACATGAGAACCTGGGTGTGTGTGTTCAGCAGACACTTCCATCCGACGTACCGGGTAGATTCGAACCTGTGACCTCTTAATTCGCAGTCAAGTGCTCTGACCACAGAGCTGCACCTGAGGTGCGCGGTGTGCCGCTGGGGCGGGTGCGTACAGCAGGCCGTGGCCATGAACCCCCCTTCATTTGGAGTTGTCACCTTCCTGAGTGCAACGCCCATCAGCTCCCTGGAGTGAACCACTGAACATAAACGGGGGGGTTTATGGTGCCACATTAACATTCTCCTGGGGCCAGTGGCCCCCCAGACCCCTTAGTTGTGGCTGCCTTAAAGTTTTATGTAGGCGTGTAATGGTCCTTTGGGAGAGGGGTTTAAGCAGGGGCAGGCTGCAAGAGCCCACACCACCGCTAACGAGCGCTCACACACACAGTGGAGAGGGATTTGAGCCTTATTCGTACGGGCAGTGGGCCCTATCTCTTCGTAAATGCATCTTTGTTTTGAAATGTTTCATTAAAAACGTCACTCTGCTCTGAGTGAGTGTTGGGGTTTTGAAAGGCCAGGGGTGTGTGATTAATGAGGACATCTGTATGTATTCCCCCTGGTGGTCAAAGTCAATGTGACCCTGTGACTGTGTGTGTGAGAGGGTGTGTGTGTGTGTGTGTGTGTGCGTGTGAGGGATGGTGTGTGCGTGTGTGAGCAGGTGTGTGTTTGTTACAGGGTGTGTGTGTGTGTCAGCTGTTTTACACATTAGCAGATCTGCTGCCATAGTTAAGGCTGATTCTCCATCTTCTCACCTCTCCCCTCTCCCTCTCTCACTCTCCCTTTTCTTTGTCTCCATCTCCCTCTCCCCTTCTACCAATGTCCTCTCCCCACTCCCTCTCCTTTTACTTCTCCCCTCTTAGACCCTTTCTCTTTCCTTCTCCCTCTCTCCTCGCCCCTTTCCCTTTGCGCGTCTCCCTCCCTTCCCCTCTCTCGTAGCCTGGAGTGGGAGTAAGGGGAGAGTAAGGAAATCTGTTAGGAACAAGGGTAAACACATAGAAGTGCTTATGCTCACACACTCACACACACATCTCTCTCTCACGCACACACTCCTGCAAACAACCACCTCTAACATTACACACACAACCTCTCTCTCATACACATAAACACACTCACACAAACCATACATCAGATACACATACACCCTCTCACACACTCTCTCTCTCTCACACACATGCGCGCAGCCTAGTGCTAATTAAAGTCTTCAGTGCGAGCAGAGAAATGTGTAATCCTGACATTTAGTCAGGGGAGATTTGGGGAGATGAGGGGATATTCTGGCACTGTGCGGGAGCTGTGCCCGGGGCAGGCTGGCAGGCGGGGGGGCAGAGGGGTGGGGGGCGGGGGGGCTGAGGAAAGGTCAGCGCTGGGGAAAGGCTAACGTGTCTCTGTGTCGTCCTCCCTGAACATATGTTTGGTCTTGATGCTCCATGTGTGGCTGCCTGTCTGGCAGGAACCTGAGTCCAGCACTGTGGACACACACACACACACACGCACACGGTACACTGCCCACACACACACACACACGATACACTGCCCACACACACACACGGTACACTGCCCACACACACACACACACACACGATACACTGCCCACACACACACACACACACGATACACTGCCCACACACACACACACGATACACTGCCCACACACACACACACACACACAGGGATGCTCCACCTGTCCACACTCCATAGATATTCCATACACACTCTCCATACACACTCCCCCCCCCACCCCCCACCTCTGTCCTTGCACCCCCCCTCCCCCCTTCTGTAGATCAACAGGAAGTAGAAGTGAGTGAGCCATGTTGCCATAACAACCACTCTGGGACTCAAAGGGATGCTGGCATTTAAGTGTGTGTGTGTGAGTGTGTTTTTGCTGGCGCCAACTTCCAATCTAGGCTTGATGAGGCCTGGGGGTGCAGAAGTACTGAGAGGGAAGAGGGAGGGGGGAGGGTAGGGGGGGATGGAGGGAAGTGAGGGAGGGGAGGGAGGGGGGAGGGGGTGAGGGTGACAGGGTGTCTGGGGACAGCCTGGTGGCTCACACGCCAAGCCGTCAACTAGGCGTCGGCACCCAATCAGCACAAGCCCTGAGGGATGATGGGTAATGAGCGGGGGGCGAGGGAGAGAGAGTGAGAGGAGAGAGAAAGACAGAGAGGAGAGAGGACTGGGTGCTTTAAATGCCATGTGACCTAGATCTGCCCACCAGTGCTGCCTTGACATGAATGTGACAAACTGCTGAGGCCTGTGCCTAGCCTAGCCTAGCCTATGTCTCCCTCTCCGCTCCAGATCCAAGACATCAGCACGTGTAGAATTGTCTGTGTCCTCACCAGGCTACCTGGGAGTGTGTGGAGCTGTGTGGAGCTGAGTGGAGCTGAGTGGAGCTGTGTATCACTGTGTATCACTGTGTGGAGCTGAGTGGAGCTGTGTGGAGCTGTGTGGAGCTGTGTGGAGCTGTGTATCACTGTGTATCACTGTGTGGAGCTGAGTGGAGCTGTGTATCACTGTGTATCACTGTGTGGAGCTGAGTGGAGCTGTGTGGAGCTGAGTGGAGCTGTGTGGAGCTGTGTGGAGCTGTGTATCACTGTGTATCACTGTGTGGAGCTGAGTGGAGCTGAGTGGAGCTGAGTGGAGCTGAGTGGAGCTGTGTGGAGCTGAGTGGAGCTGTGTGGAGCTGAGTGGAGCTGTGTGGAGCTGTGTGGAGCTGAGTGGAGCTGTGTGGAGCTGTGTATCACTGTGTATCACTGTGTGGAGCTGAGTGGAGCTGTGTGGAGCTGAGTGGAGCTGTGTGGAGCTGTGTGGAGCTGTGTGGAGCTGTGTGGAGCTGAGTGGAGCTGAGTGGCGCTAGCTGGCTACAGGGTGCCGAACGTCTTAACAGGTTCATGGACTGAGCAGCAGCACTGGCTGTTGTTGTGTAGTATCTAGCTGCTAGATAGAGCTGGTTGTAGCTAGCTAGCTGTCTGCGTAAATGTGTGTATCAGAGGTGACGGTTTGCTGAGCTGTTGTGAAGGCCTGTCTTCTCTCTCTGACAGGGGCAGAGGGGGGAGAGGGGGGAGAGGGGGGGGGGGCGGGGGGGGCGGAGGGGGGGGCGGAGGGCGGAGGGGTTGCGGGTGGTAGTTGTTGTGGCAGTTGTGAGCTGAAGTCTCTTCAAAATGAAGCCACTGACCTCCCCTCCTCCACCCTCCTCCACCCATGCCTGTCACTACTTACCCATAACTCCCCCTCCCTCCCAACCCTCACCCCCAGTTGCCCCTCCCCCTCATGTCAAAGCTGCCCCATCAGCTTCCTTAACCGTAATGACCTACATTTGCATATTCCAGGTTGCCAGATTGGAGTCATCAACAACCCCCTTTCTGATCTCCTCAGATCCTCCCAGGTGAGTCTGGGCAGAGCTGGTGACATCATGAATGAGGACAGACAGGAAGCTGACAGGAAGTTGACAGAAAGTTGACAGGAAGCTGACAGGAAACTGACAGGAAGCTGTCTTGCCTCCTTCCTGTGTGACAAGGCTGTCATTTGCATATGGTTTCCACATTCCAAGAGGGAAAACATGTTGTGTTTGTGACACAATGAGTGCAAATAGTATGAGCTATATACATCCATACAGTATGAGTTACATAGGAGGGAGAGGTCTAAGAGGATGTGACTGGTTTGGGTGCATATGGGTTTGTATATATATGTGTGTGTGTGTGTGTGTGTGTGTGTATATGTGTGTGTGTGTGTGTGTGTGTGTGTGTGTGCCAGTCTCACAATCAGGGCGTGAAACATGGAGATGCTGCCAGTGTGTTGGCTGGTGGGCATTCATTCTCAACTGACATTTACTACATCATTACTGTAGCCATGCCTGTAGGGTGGCACCCACAGTCACACACACACACAGTCACGCACACACACAGTCACGCACACACACAGTCACACACACAGTCACACACACACACGTGTACACAATTTTGAGGCAACCTTCTAGTCTCCTAACTTCCCTTTGTCCTCTGGGTCATCAGATATCTACATTCTCTCTGCAGCCCCTTTCAGAAAGGAGGAGAGTGAGGAGGAGGGTCAAGGGGGAGGAGAGGAGGGGTCAGTAGGAGGAGAGGAGGGGTCAGGAGGAGGAGAGGAGGGGTCAGGAGGAGGAGAGGAGGGGTCAGGAGGAGGAGAGGAGAGGAGGAGGGGTCAGGAGGAGAGGAGGAGGGTCAGGGGGGTCAGGGGGAGGAGGAGGAGAGGAGGGGTCAGGAGGAGGAGGAGAGGAGGAGGAGGAGAGGAGGAGGGTCAGGAGGAGAGGAGGAGGAGAGGAGGAGGATCAGGAGGAGGAGGAGAGGAGGGGTCAGGAGGAGGAGGAGAGGAGGAGGGTCAGGGGGAGGAGGAGGAGAGGAGGAGGAGAGGAGGAGGGTCAGGAGGAAGAGGAGAGGAGGGGTCAGTAGGAGGAGGAGTAGAGGAGGGTCAGGAGGAGTAGGAGAGGAGGGGTCAGGAGGAGGAGGAGGAGAGGAGGAGGGGTCAGGAGGAGGAGGAGAGGAGGGGTCAGGAGGAGGAGAGGAGGGGTCAGGAGGAGGAGAGGAGGAGGGGTCAGGAGGAGGAGAGGAGGGGTCAGGAGGACGAGGAGGAGAGGAGGGGTCAGGAGGACGAGGAGGAGAGGAGGAGGGGTCAGGAGGAGAGGAGGAGGGGTCAGGAGGAGGAGGAGGAGAGGAGGAGGGGTCAGGAGGAGGAGGAGGAGAGGAGGAGGGGTCAGGAGGAGGAGGAGGAGAGGAGGGGTCAGGATGAGGAGGAGGAGAGGAGGGGTCAGGATGATTGACACCCTCATGTGGTCTTGTGGCTCGTTGACACTTCAGGCCGGAGTGCTAAACTTCCTGAACGCTCCCTAATCACGACAGCGGGGGGCGAGAAAGAGAGAGGCGACAGCTCTGGTCTGGTCAGGTCTAGGACGCCCTCGTCCACAACATGTCAGATGCTTTCTGACTGACAGGCCTGTCTGAGTGACTGACAGGAGAGCAGGTTTCACACACACACACACACACACACACTCTCTCTGACACACACACACACACACTCTCGCTCTGACACACACACACTCTCTCTCTCTGTGTGTAGAGCTGTTTCATGTGTAAATATATCAGTGGTCGTCACATCCAAGCTGCACTCATAACCTTCTGATTCCACCGTGATCACGTGACTTCCTCATCACTTGACCTCTGCAGAACCAGACATCTCTGGTCTCTCTGGTCTCCCTGGTCTTCCTGGTCTCTCTGGTCTCTCTGGTCTCTCTGGTCTCCCTGGTCTCTCTGGTCTCTCTGGTCTCTTTGGTCTCTCTGGTCCCCCTGGTCTTCCTGGTCTCTCTGGTCTGTTGCTGTTCTGGTTCCCAGCCTGGTGGGACAGTGGGCAGGGCTCATGTTAGCATGGCTGCTGTTAGCAGGGTGAGGTGATGGATGGAAACAGGCTCTTCTCGTCATCCTGCCTCAGATCACATCACTGTCTGATGTGTCTCTTCATCTCCACTCAGACCTCTGATAGCTCACCTAACCTCTCCCTTTTCACTCTCCCTCCTACTCTCTCTCTCTTCCTCTCCTTCTCTCTTCCTCCCTCCTTCTCTCCCTCTCTGCTTGTCTCTTTCCCTCCCTCTCTCTCTCTTTCCCTATGTCTCACTCTCTCCAACAGGCCATACAGCATCTCAGACATCATCTTTGTCCTTAACTGAGTCATATTGCTTGTCAGCTGCTATCGTCCTCCATCTCCCTCCCTCCCTCTCCTCTCCTCTCCTTTCATCCCTAACTCTTAGATCCATGATCTTAACAGTGTGAAGGTACGCCAGAGAAAGTATGTTTTCATAAAGATAATGGCCTCTCTGCTACCGCATGCACTGACACAGTTATGGTCACAGATGAGGAGAGAGAGAGAGAGATAGAGAGAAGGAGAGAGAGGGAGGGGAGAGAGAAAGGGGAGAGAGAGAGGGGAGAGAGAGGGGGAGAGAGGGAGGGGAGAGAGAGAAGGAGGAGGGGAGAGAGAGAGGGGGGAGAGGGAGGGGAGAGAGGGAGGGGAGAGAGAGAAGGAGAAGGAGGGGAGAGAGAGAGAGATGGGGAAGAGGGAGGGGAGAGAGGGAGGGGAGAGAGAGAGGGGGAGAGAGAGTAGTCATACTGAGAGACAGAGAAACAGAGAGCTGGAGAGCAGTGTGTGTATGCAGGCGTGTGAGGGATCATCGTGTTTTCTCCGTGTTTTCTCCGTGTTACAGATATGAGCTATTCCATGAACAGCAGCTTGACATGAGCCAGGGAACACAGACTGGAAACACACAAACACACTCAGGTTCAACTGGCCACATTACACGCAAGCAAGCACGCACAC
>NC_140387.1:455000-467500 GCF_054491055.1 Hypomesus nipponensis | reverse complement strand
TCACACACGGGCGGAGGACAGCCTCTTGCTCCCTAGGGGGTCGCCGGGGCGACGAGAGAGACAGAGACGTCGTTGTTGCAACGAATTGGTTCCGTTGTTAAGACGCCAGGCTGAGTCTCTGTTAAGACGCCAGGCTGAGTCTCTGAACAGGGAGATGTAACTTCTCCTCTGGGCTAGCTCCACCACCTCTCCTCTCCTCTGGGCTAGCTCCACCTACTTTCCTCTCCTCTGGGCTAGCTCCACCTCCTCTCCTCTTCTCTGGGCTAGCTCCTTCCACCTCTCCTCTTCTCTGGGCTAGCTCCACCACCTCTCCTCTCCTCTGGGCTAGCTCCACCACCTCTCCTCTCCTCTGGGCTAGCTCCACCTCCTCTCCTCTTCTCTGGGCTAGCTCCACCTCCTCTCCTCTCCTCTGGGCTAGCTCCACCACCTCTCCTCTCCTCTGGGCTAGCTCCACCACCTCTCCTCTCCTCTGGACTAGCTCCACCTCCTCTCCTCTCCTCTGGGCTAGCTCCACCTCCTCTCCTCTCCTCTGGGCTAGCTCCACCTCCTCTCCTCTTCTCTGGGCTAGCTCCACCACCTCTCCTCTTCTCTGGGCTAGCTCCACCTCCTCTCCTCTCCTCTGGGCTAGCTCCACCTCCTCTTCTCTTCTCTGGGCTAGCTCCACCTCCTCTCCTCTTCTCTGGGCTAGCTCCACCTCCTCTCCTCTTCTCTGGGCTAGCTCCACCTCCTCTCCTCTTCTCTGGGCTAGCTCCACCTCCTCTCCTCTTCTCTGGGCTAGCTCCACCTCCTCTCCTCTTCTCTGGGCTAGCTCCGCCTCCTCTCCTCTTCTCTGGGCTAGCTCCACCTCCTCTCCTCTTCTCTGGGCTAGGTTTCCCAGGGGTGGAGCAGCTGTTCAGAAGTGCTAAAGAGCTGAGAGGAGAGACTTGTAGAAGCTCAGAGAGTGTTCTAGAGTATTGGGTTGAGATGAGGGAGTTCTAGAATGTCAGAGAAGTGTTCTAGAGTGTTGGATTGAGAAGAGAGAGTTCTAGAATGTCAGAGGAGTGTTCTAGAGTGTTGGGTTGCTGCTGCACACTGCAGCTCAGTCTATTCACGGAGGAGGTGAAATGTGCGGGATATGGATTGATAGAGGAGACGGGAATTGATTCACAGGGTGTGTGTGTATGGTGACAAGTGTTATGGTGTGTGTGTTTCTGTGTGTGTGTGTGTGTGTGTGTGTGTGTGTGTGAGAAACGAGAGACGACCACACATTTCATTTCCCGTGTAGGAGAGTTATAGGAGCTACTGAAGCAGCTACAGCAATTCTGATTGGCTCAAAAATATATAAAGTTGTAGCACTTGGCCAATGAGAGCAGGCGGATTTCTCATTCCCAAATCTGCCTCCATGCTTGTCGTGTGGGAGCACATTTGATTGTTTGTGCTTTGTGTGTTTGTGCTTTGTGTGTTGGTGTGTGTGTTGCTTGGTGTGTGTGTATGTGATATAAGAATGACATCATGTGCAAAATCAAGTAACACCATTGTGAAGTGGCAGCCCAATATCATAATGTAAGAGTTTATGATCAAGATCGCTTTCAATTTCACTTAGAGACTCCTTACGAGTAAGTTTTTTTTTAATTTTTATCTCAGTTGCTGCAAACTGTTGTTTTGATTCCAACACACAGTACTTAATGTTGTGAACTCAATGTCTTTGTTTCCTATTTGTGAACAAACCTTAAATAATCCATCTGTGGATATGGAGGAAAGGAGAGGATATGGAAGGCTAGAGGGATGAAGAGAGAGGGATGGAGAGAAATGGAGGGATGGAGAGAGATGGAGGGATGGAGAGAGATGGAGGGATGGAGGGAGGCTTGAGATGGAGGCTCTAGATCAGAGATTACGGCCCGCGTCTCCTAGTCTCTTCAGGATTACACAGACGATCTGATATGGTGTTTATTCCCAAACAATCCCTAATCTGCTCTAAACTGATCTAATCTCATCTATCGTCGATTGCCGGTTGGAAAGTAATACCAGACAGGGACCCAAAATCTAAACAGGGGTGAGGGAGATCATTTTAGACATTTTTTGGTTTGATTACAAAAAGATGGATTTTAAGGATGCATGTTCTACATGTCAAACAGCATGAAGGCTGGAGGAAGTAGAGTCTGTCAGCAGGTACACACACACAAGCACACACACACACACACAAGTACACACTGCCAAGTGGTTCACCAGGTAGAGTGTGTGTCTTTCCACTGAGGTTCGATTCCCGCCCGGGTTCCCTGCTGCAAGTCCCTCTCCCCTGCCCTTCCTGGTTGTTTCTATCCAATAACGCAGAAAAACGTCACAAAATATTTCTTACAAGAAGAACACCCTCACAACACACTCTCACACCACACAGACATTCTTTCTGATAGACTTAAGGTCGGCAGTTCAAAGTCTCTAAATGAATACCAGGTCAAAGAAACCACACTATCCACTCAATAAAATACATTCATCATTTAATCCAGCTCAGGCCCGTCCCAAACATGGAGATGTTTATCAGAATGAGAAACCTCATTACCCATGAATCACCGTCCAGAGTCCAGGTCATGTTCAGCCTCCTCTCACCATCTCAGCCCACAAACCAAATCATGTTCAGTCTGCTTGCATAAGTGTTCCAGTAGGCCGGAGACTTTGGGATCATGTCCCAACCCTGGGACTCAGGAGAGCAGCTCTGGTTGTGGCTTGGAGATCTCATCAGACCAGATTAGTTGATGAGGAGTCACCGTCAGCACACAGATGGTCCTACTCTGATCACATCAAACCCCAAACCAACAACCCCTCTTTACCTCGCCAATAAAGCCCAAACTCATCAGACCAGCAGGAATGTGGCCAGTAGATCTCTTTATGCTGCGCATGATTATGAATAAACAAAGTGGACACAAAGTTATTTGTTTTTGTAGCGCCGCTAAGCTGCTTTTCATGACTAGCCAGGTACATGGGTAATCCCTTCAGGCTCAGGCTAGCCCGGGGGGTTTTCAACCCACACACTCAACCTCCTCTCACAGATTTGTTTTTGGAGGGAAACTAAAGTTTGTAGGGTGTCCTTGTTTCATCTTTATGGTGTTCCATAAAGGTTTTGTGCGGCAGAATGATGTTGGCGGTCGTGTTTGTGTTTCTGCTGTTCATTTTCTCCTGCCAGTCCAGCAAGGTAGGGCAGGTTGTTGTGGTTGTCTCTCATGATCAAGGATATTCTGGTTCCACGGTCAAGAAAAACACTTAATACCCACAATGCAGTTGGAAATACCCACAATGCAGCTGTAAATGCAATATGACTCCCCCCCACACCCCCCACACATATGCACACAAGTTGTATGCTGTGTAAACCCACAATCTTTCTCTCTCTCTCTCTCTCTCTCTCTCTCTCTCTCTCTCTCTCTCTCTCTCTCTCTCTCTCTCTCTCTCTCTCTCTCTCTCTCTCTCTCTCTCTCTCTCTCTCTCTCCGTCTCCACTCCATGCCAGACTTCATCCCTCCTCCTCTGCTCCTGCAGACAACCATGCTGCACTAACACCCCTCTTCACTTTATAAAAGAACTCCTAAACCCTGACCGGCTCACCTCTCCCACGTCTGAACATGACCTCTGACCCGGGGCATCTCCAGGCCTCCTGCCCTGGGCCGTCCAGCTCCTCTCTCCGGGGGTGAAGAGGCTTGGCTCACACCTCTTTTTTTCTCTCGTTCTCGCTTTCAAACGCTTTCTCTCACACACAAATAGGACTGTAAAAAGTGAAAAGTGCTAATAAAAATCATGTTTACGAGATGGAGGACAGAGGGCGGGGCCAGGACCTCCAGACCCTCGTTCCGCCCGCTCGCTGACACGGAGGTCAACGAGGAGGGTGGGACAGACAGATTTCCTGTTGGAGACAAACACACTTCCTGTGAGAGACAAACACACTTCCTGTGAGAGACAGACCCACTTCCCGTGAGATACAGACACACTTCCTGTGAGACACAGACCCACTTCCTGTGAGACACAGACCCACTTCCTGTGAGAGACATAAACTCTCTTCCGGTTCACCTTCCTTCATGTTATTGACAACTATAATTGACAATGTTATTGTTTCCTTTGCAACTCTCTCCCTGGCATGATATCTGGTCTGACCTCACTTCCTGTGTCATCAACATAAAGCACAGTAAAGTGGCAGGGCGTCCTTTTAAGGGTTCCACAGTAATCGTAACAAGAGGAATGAGAGGAGCCGGCCCTGAGGAGAGACAGAGAAGACCACAGAGAACAGAGAACACCACACACCAGAAACACCACACACCAGAAACACCACACACCAGAAACACCACACATCAGCCTGGACAAGACAAGAGACAGGTTATCAAGTCACCACAGGGGGGGGGGGAGGAGAGAGGGAGGGGGGGAAGAGATGAACAGAGAAAGACAGAGAGTGAAAGAAGGAAAGAGAGGGAGACAAGAGAGAGAGGCAAGAGAGAGAGAAGCGGAAACTGAGAGGGAGAGCAAGAGAAAAAGAGAGAGAGAAGGAGACACCTCATTCTTTGATTAAAACGATAAATCTGATGAGTAGGGAGAGCACTGTGTGGGAGCCTGCCCCCCCCCTCCCTCTCCCCCCCCCTTCCTCCCTCTCCCCCCCCTCATCCCTCCCCCTCCCCCCTCTCCCCCCTAACCCCGGGAGCTCTCCGTCCACCATGAAACCTGAGCACACTTAAAAGTACCAACTCTGAAGGAGGAAAAATGCTTTTAGGAACTTTTAAAACCGCCTTTAACAGTGCATTTTTAGTGCCCACTAAAACCATAGGCCACATGGGGGAGGAGGACACAGAGAGCATTAAACTGGAGGGAGGGAGGGAGGGAGGGAGGGAGGGAGGGAGGGAGGGAGGGAGGGAGGGAGGGAGGGAGGGAGGGAGGGAGGGAGGGAGGGAGGGAGGGAGGGAGGGAGGGAGGGAGGGAGGGAGGGAGGGAGGGAGGGAGGGAGGGAGGGAGGGAGGGAGGGAGGGAGGGAGGGAGGGGTGAGTATATCGATGTACATGTATGTACAGTGCCAGTCAGTTTGGACACATTTTCTCAATTCAACTTTTGACTGGCACTGTATACTATACAGTATGTTTTCTTTGGAAGTATTCAGATTGATCCCTCAACCTGCCACTTGAAATGAAAATTGAAAATTGATAGGTTGTTATAGTAATTAGACGTTAAATGTTACTTGGCATTATTACAATTTTTGTTTTTATGATTGATGATGATTATCATCAATCATAAAAAAAACTGCCCACCAGTTGGAGAGAGTAAGAGACAGAGAGGCAGGATGAGATAGGGTGAGAGACAGAGAGAGAGAGAGACAGAGACAGAGGGTGAGAACGAAAGAGAGAGAGACCCCATCAGATATAACAGTATCTGTTTTCACCCTGGTGTGTGTGTGCGTGTGTGTGCTCCTCTAACAGAGAACACGGTTTGACTATTCACCCTGTCACTCAGTGAAGATGTTACATTCCTCCAGTTCTGATGTTGTTGACTTGTTAAAGTGATCATTCCTCAGCTCCTGCTACTGGCTGTGGGACGGCTCCTGTACACAGTGCAGGCCTGGGACGGCTCCTGTCCACAGTGCAGGCCTGGGACGGCTCCTTTACACAGTGCAGGCCTGGGACGGCTCCTGTACACAGTGCAGGCCTGGGACGGCTCCTGTACACAGTGCAGGCCTGGGACGGCTCCTGTCCACAGTGCAGGCCTGGGACGGCTCCTGTACACAGTGCAGGCCTGGGACGGCTCCTGTACACAGTGCAGGCAGGGGACGGCTCCTGGGGCGGTGCTGGGTCGATGTGAAAGCAAAAGTGATAAAATCACTTCTGACTCTAAGACGTGACCATGGCGATGTGTCAGAAGAGATGAGTCACCAAACTCTCCCTCCCTCCACTCCCTCCCTCTGAGGTCATCACTACTGGCCAACATCCCACCCTCCCCCTTTTGTCTTGATGTCTGCGTCTCTGTCCCTCCCTCTCCCCCTCCCTCTTCCTACCCCCCTCCCCCTCCTCCTCCCCCCTCTCTCTCTCCCCTCTTTCTCTCTCTCTCTCTCGCTCTCGCTCTCACTCTCGCTCTCTCTCCCCTCTTTCTCTCTCTCTCTCTCTCTCTCTCTCTCTCTCTCTCTCTCTCTCTCTCTCTCTCTCTCCCTCTCCCTCTCCCTCTCCCTCTCCCTCTCCCTCTCTCTCTCTCTCTCCCCTCTTTCTCTCTCTCTCTCTCGCTCTCGCTCTCACTCTCGCTCTCTCTCCCTCTCTCTCTCTCTCTCTCTCTCTCTCTCTCTCTCTCTCTCTCTCTCTCTCCCTCTCCCTCTCCCTCTCCCTCTCCCTCTCCCTCTCCCTCTCCCTCTCCCTCTCTCTCTCTCTCTCTCTCTCTCTCTCTCTCTCTCTCTCTCTCTCTCTCTCCCTCTCTTGACCCCTCGTTCCTGTGCTTGTAAACTCTCTGCAGGGGGTCCAACAAGTGGAGAAATAGAATCCATGTGACCCTAGACAGGGCCTATAAATATGTGTGAGATCACAGGGGTACTTACTGCTGACGAGTGGAGAGGCTTTTTACCAGCGCGTCTACAACATCTTAAAAAGACCCTGTCGTGTCACATGAACCCTGTTAAACCAAAACACTTCCTCACTGGCAGAGAAGCCTGCCACAAGCCTCTACCTACCACGCCGGACACTGTGTGTCATGTGACTGGTGGTCAGGGCTGTAATTGGGCGGTTGGCAGGGTCAGGGTTAATGATGTCATAACTGTGATGGTAGGAACAGGGTCAGATTTAGCAGTAATTCATGGTATTATGAAATATTAATTCAATGTTAATTTAGCCAATGCTTTTCTCCATATAGCATGGTCTCACGTTTTGCAGTCAGCTCCACCACTGGAGTAAAGTCATCACGTCCTCCTCAGCTCCACCACTGGAGTAAAGTCATCACGTCCTCCTCAGCTCCACCACTGGAGTAAAGTCATCACGTCCTCCTCAGCTCCACCACTGGAGTAAAGTCATCACGTCCTCCTCAGCTCCACCACTGGAGTAAAGTCATCACGTCCTCCTCAGCTCCACCACTGTAGTAAAGTCATCACGTCCTCCTTCTTCATGACCGGGGCAAAGGCCACCTCTGGTCCCTGCTTGAGCGCTGAGGCCAGATCACGCTGTGTCACGTACCAGCTGATAGGACACCAAGAAACCACGTCTCCTATCTGTGGTGTTTGACAGGTCCACCCTACTGCAGGTCCAGTCAGGTCAGTCTTCGGTAATAATTGATAGGTGGGTGGATGGGTGTGTGCTTCTGGTAACACACAGTAAAACATGTGATCAGCTCGTAAACAGAATGACCTGCTATCAGTTCACAGACGGTCGTTTCCCTCGAGGAAACAGGAGGTTCCTAGAAGTGTAGAGACTGGCGCGCTGGCTGGCTGGCTCGCTGGCTGGCTGGCTCGATAGCTGGCTGGCTGGCTGACATTTTTTTAAATCAAAATATCACAAGACACCAAACTTCTGTTGAAAGTAACAGTGTTGCTTGAGAAATGGTCATTGTTTTTGAAGTGACCCTGTTTCCTGAGGTGCTGACCTTTGACCTGATGATCTGCAGGGTGGCCTGATTGGAGAGATGAAGATGACATGGATCTCCCTGTCGTCCAATATCAGAGCAGCAAAAATGACCTCACAGGAAGGAGACTGCAGGATGAGCCTTGATGAAATGTGCCCGCACATTCTCACATCAAGTCAATCTTTATACATCACAAAGTGTGCGTGAAAACCAGCGTACACAAGCTTTTTGTGCGTACGCAACGTTTATACATGAGGCCCCTGGACACCAGGAGACCAGGACACCAGGAGACCAGGAGACCAGGAGACCAGGACACCAGGACACCAGGACACCAGGACACCAGGAGACCAGGACACCAGGAGACCAGGACACCAGGACACCAGGACACCAGGAGACCAGGACACCAGGACACCAGGACACCAGGAGACCAGGAGACCAGGACACCAGGACACCAGGAGACCAGGACACCAGGACACCAGGACACCAGGACACCAGGGGCCTCATGTATAAAGGATTGCGCAGCTTTCATACCAGAAGATGGCGTACGGCCAAAACTTGAAAAGTACCTACGCACAGAAATATGTATAAAACAGGTTGTACGCCAGGTCCTGCGCACCTTTCCTTTTAAAATCACAACGTGGCGTAATCATCAACGTGAGATTGACCGCACATGAACGAGCCACTGACCCAGCCTTGCCTCCTCCAATAAATGAATATGCAGATGGACTGTAAATGAGCTCCTGAGGTCATTTCTTTAACTGAATTACCGTATTTCTTCAAATAAACACCGCCCTCGAATAAACGCTGCACCAAAAATGAACGTTAAACGCTGTGCCGTTTATTCAAAGTAATACGATTACTGTAAGATCGAGGTTCTGACAACAGAGGTCAGAAAACGTGTCCTGTTTGGCGGCCTGTCATCAGGTATTAGTGACAAAAGAAAGTCAGCGGAGTGGAGAACTGTCACTATTTGCCCCTTTCTTGTTTTTCACTTGTAGCACTTTGAGATTTAGCTAAATGTAAAGTGCATTACAAATAAAATCGTTATTATTATTATTATAGGGCCATAAATGCTGTGGGTTCAGAGAACCGGCCCATGGCAGAAATTACAAGGAAATGGTCCGATGTAAAACTTTAAATGAAGAAACGAGTGGTGATGCATCGTAACAGCATGGCAGCTATAGGGTTAATCCGCCACCACTTAATAACTTATGTGTAACTTGAATGTGTCAAACGAACGACAAAATCACCCAGGAAATGCAAGTCACGCTAAACAGAAGGCTATATTTTATTTTTTCATACATTTTATTTAATTCTAATTCCACTTAGTACTGCTAGTTTATGTACCCTTAGTATAGATAGTCCACATATTTTAATTTTTGGTTCCTATATATTTATTGTATGCACCTTCCTGCCAAATTAAATTCCTTGTCTGTGCAAACTTTCATGGCAAATAAATCCCTTTCAAATTCTGATTCTATATAGCATTTCCCGTTTTGGGTTTTGGCATTTTGATGTGATCATCCACATTAATGATACTTTACTTTCTTTTTCTTTACTTACTTTTTAATGATTACTTTCTTTTGTCGCTAATACCTGATGACAGGCCGCCAAACAGGACACATTTTCTCGCCTCCACCTCTGTTGTCAGAACCTCAATCTTACAGTCACCATATTTCTTCGAATAAACGCAGCGGAGTTTAACGTTAATTTTTAGTGCAGCGTTTATTTGAAGAAATACGGTAATTCAGACAAAGAAATTACCTCAAGAGCGCATTTACAGTTCATCTGCATATTCATTTATGGGAGGAGGCAAGGCGGGGTCAGTGGCTCGTTCAAGTGCGGCCAATCTCACGTTGATTGTGATTTATAAAGGAAAGCTGCGGAATCCTTTCTACATGAGGCCCCAGGACACCAGGAGACCAGGAGACCAGGACACCAGGACACCAGGAGACCAGGAGACCAGGAGACCAGGAGACCAGGAGACCAGGACACCAGGAGACCAGGAGACCAGGAGACCAGGAGACCAGGAGACCAGGACACCAGGAGACCAGGAGACCAGGAGACCAGGACACCAGGAGACCAGGACACCAGGAGACCAGAACACCAGGACACCAGGAGACCAGGAGACCAGGACACCAGGAGACCAGGACACCAGGAGACCAGGAGACCAGAACACCAGGACACCAGGAGACCAGGAGACCAGGACACCAGAACACCAGGACACCAGGACACCAGGACACCAGGACACCAGGACACCAGGAGACCAGGAGACCAGGAGACCAGGACACCAGGAGACCAGGACACCAGGACACCAGGAGACCAGGACACCAGGAGACCAGGACACCAGGAGACCAGGAGACCAGAACACCAGGACACCAGGAGACCAGGAGACCAGGACACCAGGAGATCAGGAGACCAGGACACCAGGACACCAGGAGACCAGGACACCAGGACACCAGGACACCAGGAGACCAGGAGACCAGGACACCAGGAGACCAGGACACCAGAACACCAGGACACCAGGAAACCAGGACACCAGGAGATCAGGAGACCAGGAGACCAGGACACCAGGACACCAGGACACCAGGACACCAGGAGACCAGGACACCAGGACACCAGGACACCAGGACACCAGGAGACCAGGACACCAGGACACCAGGAGACCAGGACACCAGGACACCAGGAGCTGAAGGGGTTACCAACCCAGCAGCACAAGTATTTCTGTTCATCAGACAGTAATCAGCAAGCCGTTGTTATTGATGCTATATTCTTCAATTGAGATGTTTTCACAGTAGTTGCACTTTAGATTATTGTCACATTGTGGCAGCATCGTAGACCTCAGTGGCATTATGTTTAAGATATTATAAAACCTTTCATTTATGGAGTTAACTTAAATCATGCTTCAAAGCTAAGGTCATGCGTCATGCACTGACAGGACCCCCAGAATGACCTCATGTTACTGGGAGGACTCTGAATGGTGACCCCCCCTCCCCCACAGCCCTCATCCTCGTCCTCCCCCCCCTCCTCCACCAGGGTGAGGGGCTCTAATCAGACCAGGGGCCTTAATGAATGGAGGCTGGGAGTCTGAACAGGAGAGGAGGAAGAAGGAAAGACATTTCTGGAAATGATTACAGACTCATTTCCTTGTTTATCCTGCCTTTGAAAAGGGAGAGCCCTCCCCTCCCCTCCTCCTCTCCCCCCTCTCCCCTCCGCCCCCCCTCTCCCCTCCTCCCCTCCTCCTCTCCCCCCTCCCCTCCTCCCCTCTCCTCCTCTCCCCCTCCCCCCCATCCTCTCCCCTCCTTCCCTCTCCTCCTCTCCCCCTCTCCCCCCTCCTCGCCCCCATCCTCTCCCCCCTCCTCCCCCCTCCTCCCCCCGTCCTCTCCTCCTCCCCCCCGTCCTCTCCTCCTCCCCCCCGTCCTCTCCTCCTCCCCCCCATCCTCTCCTCCTCTCCTCCTCCCCTCTCCTCTTCTCCTCCTCCCCTCTCCTCCTCTCCTTGTCTGCGCTCCCTGCTGTAGCTACCCAGAAGGTTTCTCAACTCACAATCCCTACTTTCAACCCTTTCTTCTGTACTTTTGGCATTTGGGTTTCCCCAACCCCTCTCTCTCTCCCCCCTCTCTTTCCCCCTCTCTCCCTCCTCCTCCCTCTCTCTCTCTCTGTGCCACTCATTTCTGGATTGTTGGGGCCCACCACTTGAAAACCTGGCCCGCTCTGGCCCTTGGGCCCAGGCTCTATTCATGAGCAGGGGCCTGTCAGTCTGTCTGGAGTGGGGAGAGCTGGCTTAGTCTGGAGTTAATGGCTACAAATCTCCAACTAACCAACCCAACAGCTGTCTCTCAGCCCGGCTCTCTGCCCCTCTCCTTTCTTCCTGTTCCCCTCCATGTTTTGTTTTTCCTCCCTCTCTCTCTCCTCCCCCCATCCCTCTCTCCTCCCCCGACTTATCCGGAGCAAAGAAGGGCTAAAGTAGAAGGCCCTCGCTTGTTGATAAAACAAGCACTTCAGACGAACATTTCTGAAATTGGCTTTTTCGTCCGACAAGTGGAGGCTTGAGGCCGGAAGAGAAGGATGAGAGGGGAGGGAGAGAGGGAGGAAGGGGGGAAGGAGGGAGGGAGGGAGGGAGGGAGGGAGGGAGGGAGGGAGGGAGGGAGGGAGGGAGGGAGGGAGGGAGGGAGGGAGGGAGGGAGGGAGGGAGGGAGGGAGGGAGGGAGGGAGGGGGGGGGAGGGAGGGAGGGAGGGAGGGAGGGAGGGAGGGAGGGGGGAGGGAGGGCACCCTAATGTCTAACGTTCTTTTGTCCTCCTCCTCCTTTCAGGGAAGAGAACAGTGGAGGGAAGCCAACCTCAAAGGCTTCTGGGAACTTTGGGTCCCGACAAGGTCTCCAGGAATGATCTTATAGGACCTGGCTCCTATCCCTCTCACAACAACCCCTCTCCCCCTAGCAACAACCTCATCTGCCAAAGTCTAGGAGAGACTGTGGGAGAGGAGGGGAGGAGGAGGAGAGGAGGGGGGTGGAGAAAAGGGGGACTAAAGTGGGGGAGAGAAGGAGAGAGAGGGAGGGATGAGAGAAGGGAGGATAGGAGGTGGATTGGTAGGATAGGTGACTGAGGAGAGAGAGGGAGGGATGAGAGAAGGGAGGATAGGAGGTGGATTGGTAGGATAGGTGACTGAGGAGAGGAGGGGGAGGAGAGTTAAAAGGGAAGTGGGGAGAGAATGTTGAACATGTTCAGGATGAGTGTGTAAGACAAGCACACGGGCTGACAACAGCATGTCAAACTCTCTCCTGCAAATGTTCTTACCAGGGGAACGATAATGGCCATAATCGCTGCTATAATGAGCCCTCCTACAGCTGGAGAGGAAGATGCAGCTCTTCACAATCTCTTCAAGAGATCCTGCTTTGATCCTCTCGTCTGAAGAACACAGGGAGGGGGTGGGGGGTGAAGGACTGGACTGAGTGAGGGTCAGGGTGAGGG
>NC_140387.1:350000-452500 GCF_054491055.1 Hypomesus nipponensis | reverse complement strand
AATATGTGCTCACGCCTTTGGCGAGCACAACCTTTGGTCTCTCACATATATATTATTATTATTATTCTTTTCTCATCCTTAAGGATCCATCAATATTTGAACTACATACACAAGGTCAGTGACAACATGTTTGTCTTGGTACCGATTGCGTTGCTTCTATTGGAAATTACGTTCCGATGCACAATTTAGACTTGAATTACATTTTTGTGGCAAAAAGTGCTTTGTGTGCACCAAGGGAGCTCAGTGCTAGCCTAACGTCACCACGTCAGAACACGTTAGCAACGACGCATGGATACAACGTGTATAGATGTGCTGTTGCACAGCCAGTATCGTGCCGTGGAGTACTAGCAGCACATTTCAGCACCATCAAGACTTGCATGTACAGTAAGTAATGTCACATTAAATAATGTATTTAAACTCAAGCTTGTGTGGTGCGTCGCTGTCTTCATTGCCACAGTATAAAACTTTATGTCAAAAGAAAGGTTCTCATTTCCGGTGCTTTAGCCATTTCCCCCTAAATAAATGTCAAGCATATTTAAGTTTTTGTGGGCACATTTTCAGTTAGCAGATGGTACTGTTTGAATCGCGATACCATCTGAAATACTGCCGGTGACAACGTTGTTACAATGGCTTGTTTCAAAGGGGGTTCAGCTTGTTTCAAAGGGGTTCTTATTATGCAATATGAGTAGGCTAAAAGCTTGAAAATATCACTAGAAGGGAAAACTTAAGGGGACGGACCCATCTGCAACTGACGCAAGCGAGCACACCCTACAATTTCCCCAGAAATGGTACCCTCTCTACTTCTTATTGTAATGTTCATTTAGATGTTCCACGAGCCCCTGCTTCAGTCTGGCTGAAGACTGTAGCGGTGGTGAATGACTCTCCCTATCTGTCTTCCTCCCATCTCTTCCTCCTCGACCCCTTACTCTCCAGGAGAGGAAGAGATGGAAAGGAGAGGGAAAGGAGGAGAGGAGGAGAAGAGGAGAGGGAAAGGAGGAGAGGAGGAGAGGAGGAGAGGGAAAGGAGGAGAGGAGGAGAGGAGGAGAGGAGGAGTAGAGGAGAGGGAAAGGAAGAGAGGAAGAGAAGAGGAGAGGGAAAGGAAGAGAGGAAGAGAAGAGGAGAAGAGGAGTATGAGAGGAGAGGTAGATGATCTCACCCATCCACAGGTCCCGAGGCTGCCATGCCAACACAATAACCCCCTCCTCTCCCCCCTTCTCTCCCCCCTCCTATCCCCCCTCCTCTCCCTCTCCCCCTTCTCTCCCTCGCCCCCCAACCCTCTCGTTTACTCTTGTCAGCTTCCATGTCTCCACATCCTGTTTGGCGTCTCCAGCCTCCCGCCGCCATCGCCGTCTTCCCAGAAGGCTCAGCGAGCAGCGCTGGTTGTGGTACGCCAGCGTGGGGGGGGCGGGTGGGGGGACTGCCTGGGGAGACAGGAGACCTGCCTGGCTCTGGTCTGGGGAGGGAGGGGGGAGGGAGGGAGGAGGGAGGGGACATGATGGGGAGGGGACTTGAGACCTGACCTGACCCAGCTCTGGGGGAGAGGGGAAGCTGGGTGGGGTAGTGGGGGTGATCAGCAGTCCTACTGAGCTGTGACAGGGCCTGTCCCTCACCATGGCCCTCCTAGCGCTACACCCTCCATATGCACACATCAATACCATCAGCTTCCCCAGCTCACCACTCCTCGCCCCGCACCACTCTCTCTGGAGAGATCACAGCCGGTGGGTGGTGAGCAGGAGAGACAGGGAGAGCAGGGAGAGCAGGGAGAGGCAAGGAGAGACAGGGAGAGGCAGGGAGAGACAGGGAGAGGCAGGGAGAGGCAGGGAGAGGCAGGGAGAGGTAGGGAGAGACAGGTAGAGGCAGGGAGAGACAGGGAGAGACAGGGAGAGGGAGGGAGAGGGAGGGAGAGGGAGGGAGAGGGAGGGAGGGAGAGTGGATCTTAAGAGGCCTGTGGGGGGTACTGTTGGTTCTAGCAGAGAACAGGAAGTGACTTGTACCGTCAGAGTGGAACAGATGCTTTGTTTTTGGAGGGAAACGAGTGAGGCAGACTGCAGCTGTGTCGTTGTCTTTGTTTAAGGTTGTTGTTGTATGTGTGGAAGGTTGCTGCTGTGCTGGCATTTACAGTGGTTGGAGGAGCACACAGGAGACTGTGGTGGAAGGTGGAGGAGAGGGAGGAGGAGGTGAAGAAGGAGGAGGTGGAGGTGAAGAAGGAGGTAGAAGGGAAGAAGGAGGAGGTGGAGGTGAAGAAGGAGGAGGTGGAGGCGAAGAAGGAGGTAGAGGGGAAGAGGGGATGATGGAAGGTGGAAGGTGGAAGGTGAAAATATGTTTGGGAGCTAACTGGCTAACCAGCGCTAGCTGTGATTAACGCGCTGCAAACTCAGCTGTCAGCAGGCATCAAGCCTGGCCCTGATTACAAACCCGGGGTCCGTCCCCTCCCAAATCACTGGGGTCAAGGAAGTAAGTGGCACTATGCATAATGAACTGATTAACCATGCTGGGGAGGACAGAGACCTGGAGAGGAGAGAGAGAAGAGGAGAGAGGGATGAGGAGAAGGGGAGAAGGGGGAGAGGGAGGAGAGAAGAGAGGATGAGAGGAGAAAGGGAGGAGAGAGGGATGATGGAGGAAATAACTCACTTCCTGATTAGCGTGTCATTTCCTGTTTCCTTTTTTCTTCTGTGGTGTAAAGGCTGGAGCCAGCAGGCCTATCTGTCTCCAGTAATGAGATGAGCAGGGAGGTCTATCCTGGACGATTGATCGCTAACTGAGATGTTTGTTCCTCCCGGTTCAGCCCCAACATTACTGTTAAAGGAGGAGCAGGACCTATATATCGACCTGCCCACTGATACCAAACCAGATTTACGGTGCTGAGGCCTGTCACTCTCTCCATCACTCCAGAAAGTAGTCCCCTCCCACCGGCAATGAAATCCAACTACAACTCTTCTGGAACGATCTGTCATCATCTCTCACAGGGTTTATGTTGCCGCGGCGACCATCTCTCACAGGGTTTATGTTGTACTCGATGACGCGGCGACACATCTCGCAACATGTCTGTACGCTGCAGATACACTGACAGGGAAAGAAAGAGGAGGAAGGATGGATGATGGTTTGTCCTTTGAAGCACCCTCTTTTACAGTGAGTGTTTGTGTGTGTGTGTGTGTGTGTGTGAGAGAGTAACATTAGGAGTGTTAGAGAGATAAAGAAAGGAAGAGAGAGACAAAAAGAGAGAAGAGAGAGCCTGAAAGAGGTGTAGAGAGAGAGACCATGTGAGGTGGCTGGACAGACATGCTCCCCCGGAGGCTGGTGGCCCAGCCCAGCTCGTCGTGTTCCCCAGGCCAGGCTGGGTGTTCTGGCAGATCGTAAAACATGATTGCATTGCCTGGGTTCTTTAAGACAGAGCCTTACTGCTGCAGGGTGGTCAGAGAAGGAACTAACGTGTGCTCACCTCTAACACCCACACACACCTCTCACACACTCACTGCTACATCCTAGCTACACTGCCAGACCAGATAAAACATCTCCACCTCTTATTTTGTAAGGAGAAGGAGAGGGTGGGAGAGGGGAGGACAGGAGGGAGGGAGAGGACAGGAGGGAGGGAAAGGACAAGAGAGAAGAGAGAGGGAGGGAGGGAGGGAGGGAGGGAGGGAGGGAGGGAGGGAGGGAGGGAGGGAGGGAGGGAGGGAGGGAGGGAGGGAGGGAGGGATGGAGGGAGGGAGGGAGGGAGGGAGGCAGGGAGGGAGGGAGGGAGGGAGGGAGGGAGGGAGGGAGGGAGGGAGGGAGGGAGGGAGGGAGGGAGGGAGGGAGGGAGGGAGGGAGGGAGGGAGGGGACTTCATTAGAAGAGACTGGAATGAGAGTCCCTTCCCCTCTCGGGCCCCAGGGTCCTGTCTGCGGTGCGTATCTGCCCAGGGCCTGCCTGCTCAGGCCACACACAGCGATGCACAGCCACAGCACCAGAACTTCATTAGGCGTGTGTGTGTGTGGAGGGGTGTGTGTGTGTGTGTCTGTGTGGGGGGGGGATGTGTGCTTGGACTGGGAGGGGGGTAATTGGTCCACAGTCCAGAGGATCGTAATGAGAGGCCTGAGCCCACACAGCCGGGACACACAGTGTCTTGGAATGCCTGTGTAGCGCTACGCTAGGCTAACACCCTATGCTAGGCTAACACCTTACGCTAGGCTAACACCTTACGCTAGGCTAACACCTTAAGCTAGACTAACAACCTATACTAGACTAACATGCCATGTTAACACACTATAATAACACACTACACTAGCACACCACAGAAACACTAGGGTGACCAGATTTGAGTTTGTGAAAAAGAGGACACTTCGTTGCGTCGAAGTGGGGGGGGGGCGGGGGGGAGTAGTGCTGGTCGTGTATTGCATGCTGCACTAACTGACCAAAATGACGGTTCTCTCTACAGTCAAAGCTCATGAAAGAAGGTGGAATGTAATGGAGATACCCTTTCCAAACTGTAATAGTTTGTGAAAGATCCAGAGAAACACAAATATCCAACGAGGCAAAATCCCGGGTGATTTTTGAATCCCTGCCGAATGCATTTTTTAGGTCTTGAAAAGACGACATGTCTAACACGCTACGCAAGGCTAACACACTGCCTCTAACACGCTGCCTCTGACACGCTGCCTCTGACACGCTGCCTCTGACACACTGCCTCTAACACGCTGCCTCTGACACACTGCCTCTAACACACTGCCTCTAACACACTGCCTCTAACACACTGCCTCTGACACACTGCCTCTAACACACTGCCTCTAACACACTGCCTCTAACACAAGGACCCTGTCTTCTTAGTTGAAGAAATACAGTCAAGAACGTGATTGGAGGAATACAGCAGCACTGATAAAGGCCACATTAGCATCGCTGACGTGAAGGGAAACGATGGTGAGCACCCAGACTGAGCAGAGTGATGAAACAGGAAGTGAGCTGGTGACTGAGAACGTACCTTTCCACAACATAACACTTGTCTTCCTGTCTGAACTGCAAATGGACATCTCATTTGAATAATCAGCTTGGCTAGGCACGCATGCACACACATGTACTTGCAAAAAAGGCATGCATACACAAACACACACGCACACTTGCAAACAGGCACACGTGCACACACACACACCAACTGACACACACTTGCACACCTAAATTGAGACGCATCCCATTTCCCAGGGATGCCGTCCGCTGTGTCTCTGGGACAGGAGCGGGCTGTCAGACGGCAGGATGGGCCCCTGGGAGACACATTCATCTGCTGCCCTTATTGAATCACTGGCCTGGCTCCTGGCCTTAGAGAAGAACCCACAGATCTATGGTAATGCTTTGCCTGCAGGCTGAGTACAATTACATTACTGGGCTGTAAGGCTGAGAGGGTGGAGGGCTGGAGGGAAGGGGGGAAGGGGGGGGGGGGAGGGGGGAGGGGGGAGGGGGGGAGGGGGGAGGGGGGGGGAGGGGGGGGAAAGGGGGGGGGGAGGGGGGGAGGGGGGGAGGGGGGAAGGGGAGTGAAAAGATGGAGGGGTGGAGGGGAAGGATGGTGGATGGAAGTTGAATGGATGTAGTGGCTGGAAGGTGGAGGGATAGAGGATGGAGGGATGGGAGATGGAGGATGGAGGGATGAATGTAAAAGGTTGGAGGATAAGAAGAAATTGAGGTGTGCTAGCTTCCTGGGCAGCTGGGGCAGGTTTGTTTTCTTTCTGTCTTTTTCTACTACATCACCGCCAAACCTGTTGTCTAATATTAAACATCCAAACATTTGAAGAATTTTCATTGGTGTAATTGCATTTTACAACTGATGTTTCTGTATTAGGTATGAATACTTATAATTAATGAAGATGGCATAGTAAAAAAAAAAAAAAAATTGTTGCTGCTCATTTACACTTGGAATGAATGAGTGAAGTGAAGAATGAAAGGCTTCTGTTCTCCCTGCAGGAGAGAATACGCTTTGGGCTCACAATGAACTTTTGTCCTTCTGCTTTTTGCTGTTTAAGTAATCCGGACAGTCGTGGGGCTCAAATCAACGTCTGAATTTTAATGTGAATACATACACAGGAGAATACAAAGTGTTCTTGCTTATTTCATGGTGGGGATAACACCATGATGGGTGTGGCTGTAGTAAAAAAGGTTTGAAAGGTTTGAAAAATATTTTCTACAAAAACTTTAGAAAGGTTGAAAATATGTTTGAAAAAAAAAACAAAAAAAAGGTTGACATCATTGCTGAGTGCTTGATGAGGAGTCTGCTCAACTTTACTGTATTCTACTGTACTCTGCTTTACTGTTTTGGGCTTATATGTTCTCCTCTCTTCTCCTCTCTCCTCTCCTTTCACCTTGTGTGAAAAAAAGTTTTAGGAAAAAAAGTTTTGAAAGGTTGAAAAAATATTGCAGAAATGGTTTCAAATGTAAAAAAAACTAAAAAGTAAGAAGCCAGAAAATACAGGGTGTTGATATCACAGCCTAGAAACATAGCTAGCTACATAAGATGTTATCACCATGCCCTGTGTCTGTAGCGTTTCTGCAGCTGTTTTTGATGTTTTAGCTAGCTATCTCCCAGAAGCAAACTAGCTACTGAAATGATGATGTTCTACTGAGCTAGATAATCGCGAGTAGGTTTGTGACATTTGTGACTGTGGCTAGCTAGTTAGCTTTGGGCAGGCACTCCTAAATAGAGAACACTTTTTTTCTGCTAACCCTCTACCAGATGCTTTTACCCAAAACAACACAAAAAGCCCATGTTGAAAGTACAACAATAAAGGATAGGAAATGCATGTTTCTAACAATGTTTTGTTGATCAGAGTCAAGGAACAATTTTGTATTTACCAGACACAGTGTAAAGTAACATCTCAGCTACCAGTCACAGTGTGCGTTTGTGTGTGCGTAGGTGTGTACATGTGTGTGGAGGCGAGGGTGTGTGTGTGTGGAGGCGAGGGTGTGTGTGCGTGGAGGCGAGGGTGTGTGTGTGTGGAGGCGAGGGTGTGTGTGTGTGCGTGGAGGCGAGGGTGTGTGTGTGTGGAGGCGAGGGTGTGTGTGTGTGCGTGGAGGCGAGGGTGTGTGTGTGTGGAGGCGAGAGTGTGTGTGTGTGCGTGGAGGCGAGGGTGTGTGTGTGTGGAGGCGAGTGTGTGTGTGAGAGCTCTGAGGTGTGGTGGCTGTTTGATCATATAGTGCAAGTCTGACCTGTCACTGCTAGCAGAGCCCACACACACAGCTGGGAGTGAGTGAGTGAGTGAGTGAGTGTGAGGGTGTGTGTGTATGTTTACCACACACAGAGCCCCACACATGACTACAGATGAGACAGGTCAAAACATGTTGGCGTGGTAACTAATCCTCACCAGCTCTCTAACCCTGGTAGAACTGACCAGCTCTCTAACCCTGGTAGAACTGACCAGCTCTCTAAGCCTGGTAGAACTGACCAGCTCTCTAAGCCTGGTAGAATTGACCAGCTCTCTAACCCTGGTAGAACTGAACAGCTCTCTAAGCCTGGTAGAACTGACCAGCTCTCTAACCCTGGTAGAACTGACCAGCTCTCTAACCCTGGTAGAACTGACCAGCTCTCTAACCCTGGTAGAACTGACCAGCTCTCTAAGCCTGGTAGAACTGACCAGCTCTCTAACCCTGGTAGAACTGACCAGCTCTCTAACCCTGGTAGAACTGACCAGCTCTCTAAGCCTGGTAGAACTGACCAGCTCTCTAACCCTGGTAGAACTGACCAGCTCTCTAAGCCTGGTAGAACTGACCAGCTCTCTAACCCTGGTAGAACTGACCAGCTCTCTAACCCTGGTAGAACTGACCAGCTCTCTAAGCCTGGTAGAACTGACCAGCTCTCTAACCCTGGTAGAACTGACCAGCTCTCTAACCCTGGTAGAACTGACCAGCTCTCTAAGCCTGGTAGAACTGACCAGCTCTCTAACCCTGGTAGAACTGACCAGCTCTCTAACCCTGGTAGAACTGACCAGCTCTCTAAGCCTGGTAGAACTGACCAGCTCTCTAACCCTGGTAGAACTGACCAGCTCTCTAAGCCTGGTAGAACTGACCAGCTCTCTAACCCTGGTAGAACTGACCAGCTCTCTAACCCTGGTAGAACTGACCAGCTCTCTAACCCTGGTAATACTGACCAGCTCTCTAACCGTGGTAGAACTGACCAGCTCTCTACGCCTGGTAGAACTGACCAGCTCTCTAACCCTGGTAGAACTGACCAGCTCTCTAACCCTGGTAGAACTGACCAGCTCTCTAACCCTGGTAGAATTCCTATCCTCCTCCACCCCTCCCCCTTCTCTCCTCCTCCTCCACCCCCTCCTCTCCTCCTCCTCCCAGCACCAGGATAGGGTCTGGGATGTCATTATTAACTGTGTACCATCAGGATGGGAGCACAGTTCACAGGAAGTTCAGTCAGAGATACATTTTACAGGCGAGTGTGTGTGTGTCTCTGGAGTTAGAAGCAACGTTTACTTTACCTGCTGTGCAGTTAGCCCGCTCGCCGGGTGGCTAGCACTAACATGCTAATGAAGTCTGGATGTTTGTTGGTGTGTTTGCTCGGTTAAAACTGCAAACACACAAACACACACACACGGAATCTCTCACATAAACAAACTCTCACTGAAAGTCTCATACAGTCCCTGAGACACTTAGGTGGACCACACACACACACACACACACAGACACACACACACACAGACACACACAGACGCACACGCACTGACCAACAGGGAGACCAAAGAGACAGTGACATGACCCAGATAATTGGCCCAGAGTCTTGCCTCCACAATTTGATCAATGTGCAGTAAACTCACAGTCCTGCCCCCCTGTCCCCTACAGCTACAAGACCCCTCCCCCGACCACAGCACACACACACACACACACACACACACTCAGTCTTCCCTTTTCCCCCAAATCACAGTTAAGCTGCCTGATGTTAGCTGCCAGGCTCCATGTCCTCCCAGAGAGAGGAGGAGGAGGAGGAAGGACAGGAGGAGGAAGGAAAGAGGGGGGAGGAGAGAGAGGGGGAAAGAAGAGGCAGAAGATAGAGGAAGGGTGACAGTTTGTCTGGTAGCATATGCCGCGTAGCAGCAAAGCTGAAGTGATGTGTAGAGTCAGTACCTTGTCTAGCGGCTCTCAGGGCTGGTATCACCCTTTGTCTCTCTGAAAGCTGGTATCACCCTGTGTCTCTCTCAGGGCTGGTATCACCCTGTGTCTCTCTCAGGGCTGGTATCACCCTGTGTCTCTCTCAAGGCTGGTATCACCCTATGTCTCTCTCAGGGCTGGTATCACCCTGTGTCTCTCTCAGGGCTGGTATCACCCTGTGTCTCTCTGAAAGCTGGTATCACCCTGTGTCTCTCTCAGGGCTGGTATCACCCTGTGTCTCTCTCAGGGCTGGTATCACCCTGTGTCTCTCTCAGGGCTGGTATCACCCTGTGTCTCTCAAGGCTGGTAAGAATAAAACATTTCACTCACTTGGATGGTTGAAGTCAGTTGTGTAGCTGTTTCATCCTGGAAAGGGAGGCGAGGGTGAGTCACGCCTGTCCAGACAGCCAACACCTCACAGGCCCAAACCTCAGAGGTTGCCAGGTTTGGAAAGTGGGACAAGACGGCGGCTCTCCGCCTCGCTTCACTGCCCCGCCACCCGAGTGGGGCTGTGGGGGGCAGGCAGGGGGACGGAGGGTTGATGAGGGCTCAGACAGGTGAGTGGCAGCTGCCCAAGGGAGGGACGGAGGTAGGGATGTAGGGGGAGGGGGGTAGTGTGTGTGAGATGCCACAGGTAAGAAAGTGTCAGGGTGGAAGACTGACACACCTTGATGGAGCTCCCAGGCACACACACACACACACACACACTAATACACATGCACTAATACACACACACTAATACACATGCACTAATACACACACCTGAACATACAAACTCTTGCACTTACACAAATACTGCTGAAAACAGGAAATATGAACTGGTTCCTCTCTCTCTACCTCTCTCTCTACCTCTCTCTCTACCTCTCTCTCTACCTCTCTCTCTCTACCTCTCTCTCTACCTCTCTCTCTACCTCGCTCTCTACCTCTCTACCTCTCTCTCTCTCTCTCTCTCTCTCTACCTCTCTCTCTCTACCTCTCTCTCTACCTCTCTCTCTCTCTCTCTACCTCTCTCTCTACCTCTCTCTCTCTCTGTACCTCTCTCTCTACCTCTCTCTCTACCTCTCTCTCTACCTCTCTCTCTATCTCTCTCTCTCTACCTCTCTCTCTACCTCTCTCTCTACCTCTCTCTCTACCTCTCTCTCTCTCTACCTCTCTCTCTACCTCTCTCTCTCCTCTTTTCCTCTCTTCCTCCTCTTTCTCTCTCTGGCCTTTTAGTTTGGATTAGATCCATAACTTCAGCAGCATGATCGACCAACTTATTGACTAGCCATCAGACTGCTCCTTTCACCCCCTCCCTCCCTCCCTCCCTCCCTCCCTCCCTCCCTCCCTCCCTCCCTCCCTCCCTCCCTCCCTCCCTCCCTCCCTCCCTCCCTCCCTCCCTCCCTGCCTCCCTGTTTTAATGTACCTGAAAAAGTGCTCAGTTCCAAATCAAGGTGTTTGTTGACCAGAAACCTGCAGAGGGTGTGTTGAAAGGCCTTACCTCTGACTGACCCTGCCACTCTATCCAGAGTGCACACACACACACACACACACACACTCCTGATGTGTCATTACAGCTGAAGCATTACTTTACAGCCAGAACATCCAGAAACACACTGAAGAGGCACTGCTAAGCAAAACACAGTTTCCAAAACAACCAGAGAGAGAAGGAGAGAGAGTGCTCAACAGGCTGATTACCCAGAGAAAGAAAAAGAGAGAGAGCATGAGAGCAGGAGAGAGAGAGAAGAGAGAGAGGAGAAGAGAGAGAGAAGTAGGTCAATCGAGGAAGCTGAACATAGCCGAGAATTAGTACCCTCCTCCCTCCTCCCTCACCTCACCCTCCTCGTCACCCCTCCTCCCTCCTCAAACATGTCCATGTTCCATCAGATTGTCGATGTGATACAGAAGCATCTCTTCTTTTCCTGGCTGTCTCCCGTGTCCAGTAAGAGGAATACCTCCTCTCTGATCCTGAGATGTTTCCTGTGTTCACACACTGCTGGGAACACCAGGAGGAATCAACGACAGACGCATCAGAAGAGCTGTTTATGACATCAAGGAGAAATCACTGTCATCAGAGGGATCATTAATTGATTAGAAGTGGATATTTTATTCAGGGTTAGTGATGAGTGAATGAGGGACAAGAGAGTGAGGAGAAAGGAGAGGGGGTGGAAGGAGGGTGAGGGAGGGATATGGATGGATGGATGGATGGATGGAAAGCTGTTTACTTGCCAGCGTACCTCAGATGCCATCTTGGCCTGTTCCTCCTCTCCCATTAGTGTCTTTCCATCTTCAGGGGAGCCTCCCTCTCCTTCCTTCCCTCCTTCCTTCCTTCCCTCCCTCCCTCCCTCCCTCCCTCCCTCCCTCCCTCCCTCCCTCCCTCCCTCCCTCCCTCCCTCCCTCCCTCCCTCCCTCCCTCCCTCCCTCTCTCCCTCCCTCCCTCCCTCCCTCCCTCCCTCCTCTCCCTCTCCTTCCTTCCTTCCCTCCCTCCCTCCCTCCCTCCCTCCCTCCCTCCCTCCCTCCCTCCCTCCCTCCCTCCCTCCCTCCCTCCCTCCCTCCCTCCCTCCTCTCCCTCCCTCCCTCCCTCCCTCCCTCCCTCCCTCCCTCCCTCTCCCTCCCTCCCTCCCTCCCTCCCTCCCTCCCTCCCTCTCCCTCCCTCCCTCCCTCCCTCCCTCCCTCCCTCCCTCCCTCCCTCCCTCCCTCCCTCCCTCTCTCCCTCCCTCCCTCCCTCCCTCCCTCCCTCCCTCCCTCCCTCCCTCCCTCCCTCCTCTCCCTCTCCTTCCTTCCCTCCCTCCCTCCCTCCCTCCCTCCCTCCCTCCCTCCCTCCCTCCCTCCTCTCCCTCCCTCCCTCCCTCCCTCCCTCCCTCCCTCCCTCCCTCCCTCCCTCTCCCTCCCTCCCTCCCTCCCTCCCTCCCTCCCTCCCTCCCTCCCTCCCTCCCTCTCTCCCTCCCTCCCTCCCTCCCTCCCTCCCTCCCTCCCTCCCTCCCTCCTCTCCCTCTCCTTCCTTCCCTCCCTCCCTCCCTCCCTCCCTCCCTCCCTCCCTCCCTCCCTCCCTCCCTCCCTCCTCTCCCTCCCTCCCTCCCTCCCTCCCTCTCCCTCCCTCCCTCCCTCCCTCCCTCCCTCTCCCTCCCTCCCTCCCTCCCTCCCTCCCTCCCTCCCTCCCTCCCTCCTCTCCCTCCCTCCCTCCCTCCCTCCCTCCCTCCCCGCTGAGGAGGCCAAGCAGGAACAACAAGCACCAGGTTTGATCTTGAAGTAGCCCCCCCCCCCTCAGGTAGGCTGATCACCCAGTGAGACGACCCACGCAAGGGGTCAAAGTTCGCTGGGTGACCAATTGGATCATGGGCCATGAGGGACAGATAAGGGCCAGGGTTTAGAGAAGGGTCACCCCAGAGGTCAAGGGTCAGGGGGGGCTTTAGGCATTCCAGACTCCTGACCCTCTGCTCCCAGACTGCCCCCCCCCCCCCCGCACAGCCAGGGAGGGGTTGAATGAACGTACTACACATCTCCAGTCCCCCCTAGACCCCTGGACTTCTCCTGTGTGGAGCAAGTGTGTGTGTGTGACCTTCCCCACCTCCACCTGCTGAATTCCCCAAACCAGGGTGGGGGGGGTGACATCTGACCAACATCCTCAGAATTCTAGTCAGATAGATCATGAACAGATGAAGTTCGCAGTTCGCTAGGCCGACCAGTATAGGCTGACCAACAGGCTAGCTTGTATCTCTTCTCACGGGCGTCTCTGCCCTCGACCCTGTGTCTGAGTTATTGTGGCCTAGGAGATGGTGACAACCCAGGCTTGTCCATAACCCTCCTCCCCGTTGCAAGTCATGTGGTTCTGTAATGTTGTACAATGTATGTGCTTATGTGCTGAGGTGTTTTTTGCCTGTTCCCACACTGTACTCCTCTAGGAGCATAGTCTGGGGGTTGCCTGTTTTCTCCCATCTCTCCTCATGTTATGCTGAACATTTCAGCAGGGGAGGGGAGGGGAGGGGAGGGGAGGGGAGGGGAGGGGAGGGGAGGGAGGGGAGGGGAGGGGAGGGGAGGGGAGGGGAGGGGAGGGGAGGGGAGGGGAGGGGAGGGGAGGGGAGGGGAGGGGAGGGGAGGGGAGGGGAGGGGAGGGGAGGGAGGGGGAGGGGAGGGATACTAACAGAGTAGAGCAGGAAGGAAGTGGAGAGGAGCTTGCCAGGGCGCTGAGAGCTGTCAACTACTTCCTGTTTGCTGGAGGATGAAGCATGCCAACTTCACCAGACCCCCCCCCCCCCCCGTCTGGACGGTTGCCCCTGACCACCACAGGACGCAGGGCATCATTAAGGAGGCAGAGAGAGGCCCTTGTAATGGTGACGATAGCGGTGACAGTATGTGGTGTGACAGTGTGGAGGGTTTGACATCCTGACAGGCCTGAGTCATACCTGCTCACCCCCTCCACACCATGACACGAGCCTGCGTGTGTGTGTGTGTGTGCGTGAGTGTCTGTCATGCTGATGGCAACTGTCCTATGTAACCACAGACACATCTCCCCCCCACACACACACACACACACACACACATACACACCCCACGCACACAAATAAACACAAACACCCATTTTGCTGTGACACCAGCTTGATTCATCCGCTGGAAGGAATTCTGCACAGGTCCGAGGAGAGTCCCTCACACACACACACACCCTCACACACACCCTCACACACACACACACCCTCACACCCACACACACCCTCACACACACACACACACACACACCCTCACACACATACACACCCTCACACACACACACACACACACTCACACAAACACACACCCTCACACACGCAGTGTCTTCTCCACTCACCTCTCACCCCCACCAGATGTTCCTCTCCCTAAACACGATAATGTTCCCCCCCAAAGCCCCGCGCAAACATATCAAGTAGCTGCTATGCTGGTGCCTGGAATGAAGAGGGGGAGGGAGTGTGTGAAGAGGAGAGGGAAGGAGGAGAGGAGGAGAGGAGGAGAGGAGAGGAAGGAGGTGAAAAGGAGAGGAGAGGAAGGGAGGAGGAGAGGGAGGAGAGGAGGAGGGAGGGGGTGAAGAGGAGAGGAGAGGGAGGGGTGAAGAGGAGAGGAGTGGAAGGGAGGAGGAGAGGGAGGAGAGGAGGAGGGAGGAGGAGAGGAGATGGAGGGGGTGAATAGGAGAGGGAGGGAGGAGAGGAGGAGGGAGGAGGAGAGGAGAGGGAGGGGGTGAATAGGAGAGGAGAGGAGACGGAGGGGGTGAAGAGGAGAGGACAGGGAGGGAGGAGGAGGAGAGGGAGTTCCAGAGTAACCAGAGTTCGTCCACAAGCAGATGCTCCAGACGACACTGAGGTCACCTGGGGGAGGGGGGGGGTTACTATGGTGACCTGGGGGTGGAGTTACTATGGTGATCTGAGTGGGGGGAGGGGGGGTTAAAATACCCCCTGGTACGTCTGTTTGGATGAAAGCGTCTGACTAAACTATCTAACCTGCTTGGTGACCAGAGGGCCTACACACACTCACTCACACACACCTGTGAAGCCTGATCTGGAACTGTGAGGTCGTCATGTGTGACTTCATTTCAGGGAGTGAATCAAATTAAGACTAAATGCTTCATCTTTGTTAATGTTGCATCTTTAAATCAATGATCTTTACAAGAGCATGAAAACAGACCCCAGCTCTTTAGCACATTCACACGAGCGAGAAAGGAGATATTATCAAGGATATCAAGTGTGTGTGTCACAGGGCAGAAGAGACAATCACCACGGTTACCAGCTGCAGACACCCTGGTGTCTCTGACATCGTTTACCAGAGTTCCTCTTGGCTGAGCAGGGAGAGAGGGAGGGAGAGAGACAATAACACACACCAGGGAGGGAGAGAGAGACAGGGAGAGGGAGGGAGAGAGAGGGGGGGGAGAGGGAGAAATAGAGATGAATGCCCTGACGGCTTTGACAGTCCCAGCCAATATTTGTCACTTTCAGTGTGCATGAATTCTTGATTTGAAGTTTGAAGTGCCTTAATTGATTCAGCTCTGCTTAGTGCTGCCTGTCTGAGGGTCTCTCTCTCTCTCCTGCTTCATCTTTCTCTCCCTCTCCCATCTCTTCCTTTATTTCTCTTTCACCCTCTCCCTGACCCACTCTCTTCCCTGTCTCCCTCTCTCCATCTTTCACACTCTCTCAATCTCTCCTGAAGTTACTATGGCGTTATGGTGGCATGACTACAGTGTTACTATGCCGTTACCTTGGATTTCTGAAGATGTTACAATGGCATTGCCTTAGCATTACCATGGCGTTACCATAATGTTACCCTGGCATTACCATGGTTATGCCCCAAGGTTGGCCTTGGATGCTCTGAGAGTGTTGTTCATCCTGCTGTTGTTGCACACACCCCACACACACCACACACACCACACACACCACACACACCACACACACCACACACACCACACACACACACACTCCAGGCTCTCTCGCCACACAACTAAAATTGATTTAGTTTTTCCCCTTTTATATTTGAATGGCCGCAGCTCAAACATAATGTCTCCTTGAGTGCAGTGACGCTTTCTCCTCCCCTCACACAGCCTTGAGACCATGAATGAGAGAAACCCTGGAGGACGAGCTGGTTTCACGAGAGCCCAGAGGACCCAGCCAGGAGGACCAGGAGGACCCAGCCAGGAGGACCCAGCCAGGAGGACCAGGAGGACCCAGCCAGGAGGACCCAGCTAGGAGGACCAGGAGGACCCAGCCAGGAGGACCCAGCCAGGAGGACCAGGAGGACCCAGCCAGGAGGACCCAGCCAGGAGGACCCAGCCAGGAGGACCAGGAGGACCCAGCCAGGAGGACCCAGCCAGGAGGACCCAGCCAGGAGGACCCAGCCAGGAGGACCAGGAGGACCAGGAGGACCCAGCCAGGAGGACCAGGAGGACCAGGAGGACCCAGCCAGGAGGACCAGGAGGACCCAGCCAGGAGGACCAGGAGGACCAGGAGGACCCAGCCAGGAGGACCAGGAGGACCCAGCCAGGAGGACCCAGCCAGGAGGACCCACCCAGGAGGACCAGGAGGACCCAGCCAGGAGGACCAGGAGGACCAGGAGGACCCAGCCAGGAGGACCCAGCCCAGAGGACCAGGAGGACCCAGCCAGGAGGACCCAGGGACCCAGCCAGGAGGACCAGGAGGACCCAGCCAGGAGGACCAGGAGGACCCAGCCAGGAGGACCCAGGGACCCAGCCAGGAGGACCAGGAGGACCCAGCCAGGAGGACCAGGAGGACCCAGCCAGGAGGACCAGGAGGACCCAGCCGAGAGGACCAGGAGGACCCAGCCCAGAGGACCAGGAGGACCCAGCCAGGAGGACCCAGCCCAGAGGACCAGGAGGACCCAGCCAGGAGGACCCAGCCAGGAGGACCCAGGGACCCAGCCAGGAGGACCCAGGGACCCAGCCAGGAGGACCAGGAGGACCCAGCCCAGAGGACCAGGAGGACCCAGCCAGGAGGACCCAGCCAGGAGGACCCAGCCAGGAGGACCAGGAGGACCCAGCCAGGAGGACCCAGCCAGGAGGACCCAGCCAGGAGGACCAGGAGGACCCAGCCAGGAGGACCCAGCCAGGAGGACCAGGAGGACCCAGCCAGGAGGACCCAGCCAGGAGGACCCAGCCAGGAGGACCCAGCCAGGAGGACGTAAGCAGAGGGAGCGGAGCGACTCAGGAGGGCTGGAGGCTCACCACTGCTACCTGCTCTCCCCGCCGTCTCTCTCCTGGCTGTCTGAGGAGTGTCTCTCCTGGCTGTCTGAGGAGTGTCTCTCCTGGCTGTCTGAGGAGTGTCTCTCCTGGCTGTCTGAGGAGAGTCTCTCCTGGCTGTCTGAGGAGAGTGTCTCTCCTGGCTGTCTGAAGAGAGTGTCTCTCCTGGCTGTCTGAGGAGAGTGTCTCTCCTGGCTGTCTGAGGAGTGTCTCTCCTGGCTGTCTGAGGAGAGTCTCTCCTGGCTGTCTGAGGAGAGTGTCTCTCCTGGCTGTCTGAGGAGAGTGTCTCTCCTGGCTGTCTGAGGAGAGTGTCTCTCCTGGCTGTCTGAAGAGAGTGTCTCTCCTGGCTGTCTGAGGAGAGTGTCTCTCCTGGCTGTCTGAGGAGAGTGTCTCTCCTGGCTGTCTGAGGAGTGTCTCTCCTGGCTGTCTGAGGAGAGTCTCTCCTGGCTGTCTGAGGAGAGTGTCTCTCCTGGCTGTCTGAGGAGAGTCTCTCCTGGCTGTTTGAGGAGAGCGAGGACGTGAGGTGACAACATCAGGCTTTTGTACCACTTCAGCTCCTAAACGGGCGTCTAAATTAGCCGGGATTACGTTACAAACCACGCTGGGCAGAGGTTGAGGGTTTCACAGACGGGAGGGGGGGGCACCAAAGTGGCCGAGGTCTATAAATGTTCTGCCACGTCCAGCTGTCTCCACCCCAACATGGCTGCCTTTTATCTGTTGAATTACGGAGTGTCTTGACGATGGCTTTAATCTCGGCCCGAGGTTTCACTACGTTATGATGGATAGTGGGTCCTACCCAGCATGCCTAGCGAAGCGGCCTCCACTACAAAGGGTCTGATCCAGGGCGAGGGAGCGACTGGAGCGCTGCCTGATTGCTTTTAAAGTGAGTGTGTGTGAGAACAAGATGGCAGGATGGCTCTCCCTGCAAGTTAGACCAGAGTCACAGAAACAAACAGCAAAAAGAAGAAAAGCTCTTAAAGAGAGGATCCCGGAAATGTTGATTTGACGAGGAACAAGTAGCCCCGCCCGCACAGTTAGCTGTATTAATCTGAGTGCCCCCCCCCCACATTACGAGTGTGTGTGTGCTGATGTCACATTGATTATGCTGAGGGTAAACTGCCTTTGTTTGTCCCTTCTCCCTGCCTGTCCGTCAGCTCCCCTGGGACAGGAGCCGTCACGCTAAAAGCCGTCTTTTCCGTGTCTGATGCGGTTCTCCTCTCGTTCGCCCCGATACCGCCACCGTTCTCCTCAGGGAGCCGACGCACATCCCCCCTCCTCCCCTCTCCTCCCCCCTCCTCCCCTTCGCCCCCCTCTCCTCCCCCCTCCTCCCCTTCCCCCCCCTCTCCTCCCCCCTCCTCCCCTTCCCCCCCCTCTCCTCCCCCTCTCCTCCCCTCTCCCCCCTCTCCTCCCCCCTCCTCCCCTCTCCTCCCCTCTCCTCCCCTCTCCTCCGCTCTGCTACCAGCGTATTAATTGCTTTTTACTGTTTTCCTCTGTTCCCCCACATGTGGTTTGCGTACAAACAAATCAACAAGAATACAGGCAGAAGGCCTCTCTCGTCTGCATGGACGTGTTTTGGGGCAAGTCTGCGACTAAAAGGCTTTTCCTCTGAATAAACCATTAATGTGCGTCAGGGTGACTGAAGGCTCCAGGGTGGGACGAGATGAGATCTAACCCAGACGCTTCTCTGGGGTCCCCAGTGACAGCGTTACCAGCCGTGCTCCTGTGACAGGAAGTCCTCTCTGGTAGCATTGTGGGTGACGGCTGTCGTGACAGGCCCCATCTGCACCTACTCTGTCCCAAATGATGGCTTTTTAAAAATGTATAATTCATTCACCAATGGGAGGGCGGGGGTGACACTGTTACACAGGAAGTCCTCCACAGACAGGAAGTCCTCCACAAACAGGAAGTCTTCCACAGACAGGAAGTTCTCCACAAACAGGAAGTCCTCCACAGACAGGAAGTCCTCCACAGACAGGAAGTCCTCCGCAGACAGGAAGTCTTCCACAGACAGGAAGTCCTCCAAAGACAGAAAGTCTTCCACAGACAGGAAGTCCTCCACAGACAGGAAATCCTCCACAGACAGGAAGTCTTCCACAGATAGGAAGTCTTCCACAGACAGGAAGTCCTCCACAGACAGGAAGTCCTCCACAGACAGGAAGTCCTCCACAGACAGGAAGTCTTTCACAGACAGGAAGTCTTCTTCGGACAGGCAAACAGAGACAGAGACACGGTGTCAATGCTCCTGCCGTGCTCAGCGAAGGGTGGTGTGGTTGTCATGGCGAGGGGCGGACAGCGATGAGCGTGACTGTAACTTCACCACCTCCAGGAATCTCTTATCACTGATGTCATGTGATGCTTGATTTGGTTTCCTGTCTAACTGTGTTGTGGATGTGTGTTCATTATCTGATCACTCACACACGCTTTACTGGACATGACAGCCTTGTGCAGGTGTGTGTCTGTGTGTGTTTGTGTGTGCAAGCATGTACAGTATGAGTGTGTGTGCTGAGTGTTTGTGTGTGTGTGTTTCTGTGAAGGGTGTGTGTGTGTGTGTCAGGGCCATGTGGAGGTCAGTATTTGGGCTCCAGTTACACAGCTAGCATCTGCTGTGTGAACATCAGCTCCTGGTATCCCCCCAGCCCCCTCGCCCCCCCCCCAGCCTCCTCGCCCCCCCCCCAGCCCCCTCGCCCCCCCCCCCCAGCCCCCTCGCCCCCCCCCAGCCCCCCCAGCCCCCCCGGCCCCCCCTTTTTTAACATTCTAATATATAGAAAAATAAAATGTCTGTTTTTAACCACTATTCGAATATATATTCAAATTTAGAATATTTGTTCACATGCCCTACTGCACACGTTGCCTGGTGACTGACTTCCTCCACGTCCAGACAGAAAAGTCTGAAGTCCTGCTCTGTAGAGGGACAGCAGGGTCTAGTCCTGGAGCAGACAGCCTGACGTCCTGCTCTGTAGAGGGACAGCAGGGTCTAGTCCTGGAGCAGACACCCTGACGTCCTGCTCTGTAGAGGGACAGCAGGGTCTAGTCCTGGAGCAGACAGCCTGACGTCCTGCTCTGTAGAGGGACAGCAGGGTCTAGTCCTGGAGCAGACAGCCTGACGTCCTGCTCTGTAGAGGGACAGCAGGGTCTAGTCCTGGAGCAGACACCCTGACGTCCTGCTCTGTAGAGGGACAGCAGGGTCTAGTCCTGGAGCAGACAGCCTGACGTCCTGCTCTGTAGAGGGACAGCAGGGTCTAGTCCTGGAGCAGACAGCCTGACGTCCTGCTCTGTAGAGGGACAGCAGGGTCTAGTCCTGGAGCAGACACCCTGACGTCCTGCTCTGTAGAGGGACAGCAGGGTCTAGTCCTGGAGCAGACAGCCTGACGTCCTGCTCTGTAGAGGGACAGCAGGGTCTAGTCCTGTAGCAGACACCCTGACGTCCTGCTCTGTAGAGGGACAGCAGGGTCTAGTCCTGGAGCAGACAGCCTGACGTCCTGCTCTGTAGAGGGACAGCAGGGTCTAGTCCTGGAGCAGACACCCTGACGTCCTGCTCTGTAGAGGGACAGCAGGGTCTAGTCCTGGAGCAGACACCCTGACGTCCTGCTCTGTAGAGGGACAGCAGGGTCTAGTCCTGGAGCAGACAGCCTGACGTCCTGCTCTGTAGAGGGACAGCAGGGTCTAGTCCTGGAGCAGACAGCCTGACGTCCTGCTCTGTAGAGGGACAGCAGGGTCTAGTCCTGGAGCAGACAGCCTGACGTCCTGCTCTGTAGAGGGACAGCAGGGTCTAGTCCTGGAGCAGACAGCCTGGAGTCCTGCTCTGGGTTCACGTCTCTGGCTTGGACACTAGGGTCTATCCATCTCTGTGCCTTTCTATCTCTCTCTCTCTCTCTCTCTCTCTCTCTCTCTCTCTCTCTCTCTCTCTCTCTCTCTCTCTCTCTCTCTCTCTCTCTCTCTCTCTCTATCTCTCTCTCTCTCTCTATCTCTCTCTCTCTCTCTCTCTCTCTCTCTATCTCTCTATCTCTCTATATCTCTCTATCTCTCTATCTCTCTATCTCTCTCCATACGTCTCTATTCCTATCTCTATCCCTTTCTCTCTCTATCTCTCTATATCGAGGTGTGTGTAGAGGTGAGTATGCTTTCAAGCCACCTCATGACATGTAATATTGGCTTCAGTCTGTTTACGGCGTTTGCCTGTGAATATCTTGTAAACGAACAGAGGTTATAAATATCGATTGGTTCCATGAAGAGCATAGCTATGACCTAAGCCATCTCATCTGACAAAACAATAACTGGACGCATTCGAGGAGTCGATATTTGAGTGACGGAAGTGGCTAGTGAAACAGAAAAGTAATGGCAAAACCCGAGGACGGATTCACCCCTATATCTCTCCCTCCGTGTGGGTGACACACCACACACCAAGCCCCACCCCCACACACCAAGCCCCACCCCCACACACCAAGCCCCACCCCACACATCAAGCCCCACCCCCACACACTAAGCCCCACCCCCACACACCAAGCCCCACCCCACACACCAAGCCCCACCCCCCACATCAAGCCCCACCCCCACATATCAAGCCCCACCCCCACACACCAAGCCCCACCCCCCCACATCAAGCCCCACCCCCACACATCAAGCCCCACCCCCACACACCAAGCCCCACCCCCACACACCAAGCCCCACCCCACACACCAAGCCCCACCCCCCACATCAAGCCCCACCCCCACATATCAAGCCCCACCCCCACACACCAAGCCCCACCCCCCCACATCAAGCCCCACCCCCACACATCAAGCCCCACCCCCACACACCAAGCCCCACCCCCACACACCAAGCCCCACCCCCCCACATCAAGCCCCACCCCCACACATCAAGCCCCACCCCCACACACCAAGCCCCACCCCCACACATCAAGCCCCACCCCCACACACCAAGCCCCACCCCCACACATCAAGCCCCACCCCCACACACCAAGCCCCACCCCCACACACCAAGCCCCACCCCCACACACCAACCAATTGGTCTCAAATCAATTAGTGTCAACGAGGTCCCACCTCACCTGCAGGCTGGAGAATGATGCTCATCCATGTATCCGCCAGAAACACGTACGTGCAAACACACACACACACACACACACACACACTCCACTGGGGTGGAGTGTGAAGAGGGGGTCACCTGTGTGTGACCTGAACATGGGGCAGGGTTACTTTGGCAGTGATCTGCCCTTGTCTGTCTCACTTTCCCACACACACACACACACCCCCCACACACACACACACACACACACACACCCCACACACACACACACACACTCGTATCAGAGAAGTGTTCCAGCCTCCCAGCTGGGGGTCCTGTTAGCAGCGTGGATAGAAGACATGGTTTGGGGGGTCCTGTTAGCAGCATTAATAGAAGACATGGTTTGGGGGGTCCTGTTAGCAGCGTGGATAGAAGACATGGTTTGGGGGGTCCTGTTAGCAGCGTGGATAGAAGACATGGTTTGGGGGGTCCTGTTAGCAGCGTGGATAGAAGACATGGTTTGGGGGGTCCTGTTAGCAGCGTGGATAGAAGACATGGTTTGGGGGGTCCTGTTAGCAGCGTGGATAGAAGACATGGTTTGGGGGGTCCTGTTAGCAGCGTGGATAGAATACATGGTTTGGGGGGTCCTGTTAGCAGCGTGGATAGAAGACATGGTTTGGGGGGTCCTGTTAGCAGCGTGGATAGAAGACATGGTTTGGGGGGTCCTGTTAGCAGCGTGGATAGAAGACATGGTTTGGGGGGTCCTGTTAGCAGCGTGGATAGAAGACATGGTTTGGGGGGTCCTGTTAGCAGCGTGGATAGAAGACATGGTTTGGGGGGTCCTGTTAGCAGCGTGGATAGAAGACATGGTTTGGGGGGTCCTGTTAGCAGCGTGGATAGAAGACATGGTTTGGGGGGTCCTGTTAGCAGCGTGGATAGAAGACATGGTTTGGGGGGTCCTGTTAGCAGCGTGGATAGAAGACATGGTTTGGGGGGTCAGGCCCCCCACTCCCAGCCCCCAAGCACATGTCTAACAGCATCTTTCACCTCCTCCAATCAGGTCGAGTGTGTGTGTGATATACTCTGGGAAGTCTTCCAATGCTCTAACCCTCCTGTTTGTCTGCATACACACACAGTCTACACTAACGACACGGTCTGAACTAGGGCTTCATCAGGATAACTACCTTGTCACACACAGAGAGAGAGCGAGAGAGAGAGAGAGAGAGAGAGAGAGAGAGAGGGGAGGAGGGAGGAGGGAGGGAGGGAGAGGACAGGCCAGGGTAGAATTACACGACTTCCCAGAACCGTTGTTTGCTGTGTGGAGGAAGTGGAGGAAGTGATCGTCTCTAATGTGTCTCTGTCTTGTCCTTGTCCTTTTCAGTCTGAAAGGAGGAAGGCAGCCCTACCCTCATCCCCTCATCATCCCTACCCTCATCCCCTCATCATCCCTACCCTCATCATCCCTACCCTCCTCCCCTCATCATCCCTACCCTCATCCCCTCATCATCCCTATCCTCATCCCCTCATCAGCCCTACCCTCATCCCCTCATCATCCCTACCCTCCTCCCCTCATCAGCCCTACCCTCATCCCCTCATCATCCCTATCCTCATCCCCTCATCATCCCTACCCTCATCCTCAACAACACTCTGTCATTGCTGACAGAGTGCATTACGTCCACTGTTTTATTGATTACAAAAGACAGTAAATGTTTATTCTTCTTCTCCCTCCGTAATGAGCCAGCATTTTGTGGTTTTCCTGCTAGTTCACTCCCCCAGCTGAAGTGTCCAGCTGAAACTGTCAGAGAAAAAGCATGGCTGAGAGAAACCACCTCCTCCCCCTCCTCCCCCTCCTCCCCCTCCTCCCCCTCCTCCCCCTCCTCCCCCTCCTCCCCCAAGACCAGAGGTCAAAATCAGGGGTCAGGAGTCGTGAGCCCATGGTCAAGAGGTCAATCTGATGGACAGGCAGTTAACTGGAGCAGCACTGAGAGGAGAGGAGAGGTTAGTGTCTTTGTTCAATTGTTGACAAGTCTGTTTTTCATCTCTTCTATTGTTCTATAAGTTTCCTCTGCATGAAAAATTGATCTTCTGTTTCCTACTTAAACTGACTAATTCTATAAAGAGGCTGAAGTATGTAAACACGACAGCGTTTGAGCTCCTTATCCCTCTCTCCTTCACTCTCCCTCTCTCCCTCCCTCTCCCTCTCTCCTTCACTCTCCCTCTCTCCCTCCCTCTCCCTCTCTCCTTCACTCCCTCTCTCCTTCACTCTCCCTCTCTCCTTCACTCTCCCTCTCTCCTTCACTCTCCCTCTCACCTTCACTCTCCCTCTCTCCTTCACTCTCCCTCTCTCCTTCCCTCTCCCTCTCTCCTTCACTCTCCCTCTCTCCTTCCCCCTCCCTCTCTCCTTCACTCCCTCTCTCCTTCCCCCTCCCTATCTCCCTCTCTCCTTCCCCCTCCCTCTCTCCTTCACTGTCCCTCTCTCCTTCACTCTCCCTATCTCTCTCTCTCCTTTCCCCTCCCTATCTCTCTCTCTCCTTCCCCCTCCCTCTTTCCCCCTCCCTCTCTCCTTCACTCTCCCTCTCTCCTCCTCCCTTCCTCTCTCTCTCTCTCTCTCGCACTTGACATTCACCCACCCGCCCACTCTCTCTCTATTCTTCTCCCTCTCCCCTCCCTTCCCTCTCCCTTTCCTCCTCCCTCTCCTCCTCCCTCTCCTCCTCCCCCTCCTCTTCCCTCTGCTCCCTCTTCTCCCTCTCATCCTCCCTCTCCTCCCTGTCCTCCTCCCTCTCCTCCCTCTGCTCCCCCCTCTCCTCCTCCCTCTCCTTCTCCCTCCCCTTCTCCCTCTCCTTCTCCCTCTCCTCTGAGCGTGCTCCAGATTCCAGTGTGGGGGGGCATTCCTGTCTCGGGGTCAGAGGTCAGTCTCTCCATGGCGTCTAATGAAATCACAGCGAGGGAAAGTGATCCGTCGTTGCCGCGGGCTACTATCGACATGGCCGCTACCGTGAGCCGCCACCCTGCCCCAATGCCCCCTGGGAAATACAGTACAAATGTCAGGGAGGACGGGGGGGCAGGTTTGGTGTGTGTGTGTAGCAGACTTAGCTCCAGATCCTTCTATCAGTCATCATGTAGCTGCTGTCCCCGAGGGAGAAAGAGTAGCTCCACTTACATACAGACCTGCCCACACACACTCACACACACTTACATACAGACCTGCCCACACACACTCACACCACACATACACACCAGACACACACACTCACACCACCTAGCAGGTTCGAATCCCCCCCGGCAGCTTCTGCTGGTCACAGGAAGTCCTCAGCACCAGCCCTGTATCCTGAGACAGGTCACCTGACCACCAGGTCAAACAGGTCACAGAGGTCAAGGGCCAGGAAGGTCAAAGATCACGGCCTTCTGCTCTCATCATGAAGTGCATTAACATCCCCTCTATCTCTCCCTCCCTCCCTCCCTCTCTCTCCCTCTCTCTCTCTCTCTCTCTCTCTCTCTCTCTCTCTCTCTCTCTCTCTCTCTCTCTCTCTCTCTCTCTCTCTCTCTCTCTCTCTCTCTCTCTCTCTCTCTCTCTCTCTCTCTCTCTCTCTCTCTCTCCCGTCTGTCCAGATGGCTCTCTCCCTGATGGACACCATCGCAGGATGGAGATTTGGATAGTACAGTTCAACATGGACTTGTGGAGGAGGGGAGGGGAGGGGAGGGGAGGGGAGGGGAGGGGAGGGGAGGGGAGGGGAGGGGAGGGGAGGGGAGGGGAGGGGAGGGGAGGGGAGGGGAGGGGGAGGGGAGGGGAGGGGAGGGGACTGTGTGCAGTCTGTTTGCAGGGTGGAGGACAGCTAGCACCGTGAGGTCATCGATTCATCACCGGCTCCCAAATCAGCGTTCCAGTTTGTTGCCGTTGGCAACGGACCGTGATACCCTTAACGCGGAGGAAACCCAGAAGCAGGCAGGAAGTGACCTCATGACTGACTAAGTAATTGAGCCGTGAGAGTTTTTAAGTGGCAGCGCTCGTGTTGTGAGGTGACACCAAGACTTCTAGAATTTCCTTTATTTTCGTTGTAAACTCAACGCTAACAGACACGCCAGGCTAGATGAATGACCGGCTTCGTGTGACGGAAACGTTACTTGGAAGTTTTGGTGGAAAATTCCGGTAAGGCTTCATTTTGAGAACACACACAGAGAGACAAACACACAGAGAACCACACACACACAGAGACACACACAGAGACACACACAGACACACACACACACAGAGACACACACACAGAGACACACACAGGTTTGTTTTTCTATCCTAGTGGGGCCTGACTGTTCAGAATTCTGTTGTCTCCAACCACTAACCCTAACATTCAATTCTAACTGTAATTCATTCTAACCCTAAAGTCCTTAAAACCTCCCAAACAACCATCTGAAGTTCCAGCCCAGGAGATGTGCCCCACAAGGTCAAGTTCATCATTCCTTCATACCTGTGAGGACATTTGGTCCATCCACACACACACACACACACATCCTCCACACACACACACACACACACACTCTACTCTGCCTGGAGACCTCTGCCTTGCTCCCCATTTGAACCTGCTGTTCTCAGTCAGCAACACACAAATCACAGCCCTCTCAGCACCCCCTCCCCCCCCCCCCCCCCGACCCCCGTGCCCCCCCTCCCTCCAGACCCCTGCTCAACTTGACTCCACGGAAATAAAAGTATGTTACTGGATACTCAAGATAATCCAGGTCTGAACAATTGCTGGCATCCTGGGAAGAAGTCCTGCCTCTACTGTTACCTCTACTGCTGCCTCTACTGCTGCCTCTCCTGCAGGGTTGCGGGGGGGCAGGGCAGGGCTTGGGGGGCAGGGCTGGGGGGGCAGGGCTGGGGGGGCGGACCGGGGCAGGGCTGGGGGGGGGCTGGGGCTGGGAGAAGCAGGGATGGAGACTGTTTCAGCCAGCCCAGCATATTTCTTTGAAGGCCCAGCACCATCACGTCTGAAGGGTATTAGACCAGCGCCTTTATATGTGAGCTGGGACACAGGGAAGTGCATTATGATGCCCCCAGCCCCCCCAGCCCCCCAGCCCCCCCAGCCACCCAGCCCCCCCCAGCCCCCCCCAGCCCCCCCAGCCCCCCATATTGTGCTCCTCTGGATAATATTATCCCCAGCAGAGCTTTTGATTTTATTTTCATTTTTTTCCACCCGTTTTGACCATCCTTCAGCAAATCGGGTTAGGATCGATCGCCAAGCAACGGTGGAGGGGGGGGGGGAGGAAAACAGAAAGGGGAGGTGGGGGGGGAAGGGGGGAGGGGGGGAGGGGGGAGGACAACAGTGAGGGGAGGTGGGGGGGAGGGGGGAGGGGACAACAGGGAGGACTCCAGCTCCATCTGGGAGAGACTCGTCTATACGGACGTATGCGGACGTCTAAATAGAATGATTTGCCCTCATATGTCAAACTTCCTCAAAGACAAGGATGTCAATACCAATTAGATTGTCTGCAATCCCCCCCCCTCCCTCCATAACACACACAGACACACACACATAGACAAACACATAGACACACACATAGACACACACATAGACACACTCATAGACACACACAGACACAGACACTTGGTTTGACGTCCTACTCGACTGGAACAATGCAGACATTAGAGCTAACTCCATTAGTAGGTCTCTGGAGGAGAGGGCCAGGAGGGCAACCGAGAGGAAGAGGAGAGGAGAGATGTGGAGGAGGGGAGAGGAGGAGAGGAGAGAGGGAGGAGAGGAGAGAGGAGAGATGAGGAGGAGGGGAGAGGAGGAGAGGAGAGATGAGGAGAGAAGGAGGAGAGGAGAGAGGAGAGATGAGGAGGAGGGGAGAGGAGGAGAGGAGAGAAGGAGGAAAGGAGAGAGGAGAGATGAGGAGGAGGGGAGAGGAGGAGAGGAGAGAAGGAGGAGAGGAGAGAGGAGAGATGAGGAGGAGGGGAGAGGAGGAGAGGAGAGGAGGAGAGAAGAGAGGAGAGATGAGGAGGAGGGGAGAGGAGGAGAGGAGAGAAGGAGGAGAGGAGAGAGGAGAGATGAGGAGGAGGGGAGAGGAGGAGAGGAGAGATGAGGAGGGGAGAGCAGGAGAGGAGAGAAGGAGGAGAGGAGAGAGGAGAGATGAGGAGGAGGGGAGAGGAGGAGAGGAGAGATGAGGAGGGGAGAGCAGGAGAGGAGAGAAGGAGGAGAGGAGAGAGGAGAGAGGAGGAGGAGGAGGAGGAGGAGAAGAAAAGAGAAGAGAAGAGAAGAGAAGAGAAGAGAGGAGAGGAGAGGAGAGGAGAGGAAAGGAAAGGAAGGGAGAGGAGAGAGGAGGAGGAGGAAGAAGGGAGAAGAAGGGAGAAGAAGGGAGGTGGTCTTCCAGAGTCTCTTGGTATGTCTCTAAAGGTCAGAGCCTGCTAGTTGGAGGTGCAACAGCAGCAAGGCCTCTGGAGCCAGAACACCAGATAGAGAAGTGGGCGGAAAATGGATTAATGAACAAATGCAATTAGGAACAAGGGGAGATGGGAGGGGGGGGAGAGAGACACAGAGGGGGAAACAGAGAGAGAGGAGGAAAAACTGTTTCTGCAGGCACTTAAGTGCTAACATGACAAACAGATGTGACCAAGACCACAACAGAACCATGCACACACACATCACACACACACATACATACACAGACACACACACACATCTTATTGATAACAACATCACAACATCCGGCCTCTTCAACCCAAGCTAACAGCTACAGAAGAATCTGTATAAAGCTAGCATGTGTGGTATTCATAAGCACCCTGGCTGCTCCCATGTAACTCAGCCTGCGTGTGCGGGGGAACTTAAGCCCCTCCTCTTAGCCACTCATCCTGGAACCATGAATAAAGGAATGCGTAAGTGCATTAGGACGGTAGTTGACCTTCCCCAGAAGACGGCTCCAACTGTTTCAGCGATGGAAGGTCCAGACAAGCAGCTAATGCTAATGAGCTAAATGGTCGTTCTTATGAATATGGGACCAGGAAATGCCAGTCGCTCTTCAGCGGCTGCCCTGGTCACATGACCCTGGGTTGGTCTTGGAGGAAGGCATGTCAGGACCAGGAACAGATGGCGTGCATCGAGGAGGGCCAGCGGGCCGGGGCCCAGAACCCCAGCCTCTCACTGTTCTGCCTTTGATTAATCAGGCTTCTCTCACTGTTCTGCCTTTGATTAATCAGGCCTGGAGAGTTGAGATTAGTTCTCCTTGTCTCGGCTGGGATGCCGAGGTGACGTCTCCTCCTGTCTGTTCAGCTGCTGTGCTGGACAAGCCCATGAATCACACACACACAGTCACACACACACTCAAAGATGGCTATAGGAATATATATATATATATATATAGGAATATATAGGAATACTGACTGACCACCAAAATAATGTTGATCCCTGATCTGATGTCTGCATAAGACTAACTAAATGAGTACAGATCCCTCCCTCCCCCCTCCCTCCCTCCCTCCCTCCCTCCCTCCCTCCCTCCCTCCCTCCCTCCCTCCCTCCCTCCCTCCCTCCCTCCCTCCCTCCCTCCCTCCCTCTCTTCCTCCCTCCCTCCCTCCCTCCCCCCTCCCTTCTGAGAACTCATTCACTCACAGTCAGTGCTGCAGTGGGTCTGGAACCAGCGGCGTCCATGTTAGAAGTTGTCTGAACCTAAACCAGCACTGACTGTGGAAGGAGATCAGCCTGATGAGATCTGGAATTACATCTTCAGAAGAGCCCTGCCTCCTCTCTCTTCCTCTCCACATCTTCAGAAGAGCCCTGCCTCCTCTCTCTTCCTCTCCACATCTTCAGAAGAGCCCTGCCTCCTCTCTCTTCCTCTCCACATCTTCAGAAGAGCCCTGCCTCCTCTCTCTCTTCCTCTCCACATCTTCAGAAGAGCCCTGCCTCCTCTCTCTTCCTCTCCACATCTTCAGAAGAGCCCTGCCTCCTCTCTCTTCCTCTCCACATCTTCAGAAGAGCCCTGCCTCCTCTCTCTTCCTCTCCACATCTTCAGAAGAGCCCTGCCTCCTCTCTCTCTTCCTCTCCACATCTTCAGAAGAGCCCTGCCTCCTCTCTCTTCCTCTCCACATCTTCAGAAGAGCCCTGCCTCCTCTCTCTTCCTCTCCACATCTTCAGAAGAGCCCTGCCTCCTCTCTCTTCCTCTCCACATCTTCAGAAGAGCCCTGCCTCCTCTCTCTCTTCCTCTCCACATCTTCACCCTCACTCCATCTCTCCATAAATGTCAGGACAAGAGAAAAAGTTGGGGAGAGAGGAAAGGGGGAGAGGAGAAGGAGAGGAGAAGGAGGAGAGGAACCAGGGTCTTCAGATTGATGACCAGATCATCAGTTAACCATTCCAATCACAATGGACCATTAAAGGAGTATTCCACTTAACTACCTTATGATGGACACCCATCTCACATACTATTTAAGAAACATGAATTCCCTTTTCCCTAAACAGAGAAACCTAGATCACAAGACACAGATGCTTTAAACTGACTGTTCACCCTCCAAACACACAACCCTAACAGTAAGTACTTTGGTTTCTCTGTTGACATTATGACTTCCGGACTCCGCTGAATAAATTGAGAACAAGCCCATTAGTTGAATTACTGATGGAGAAACCTGAGGAGGGGAACATGGCTGTACCAGAGAGGAGGGGAACATGGCTGTACCAGAGAGGAGGGGAACATGGCTGTACCAGAGAGGAGGGGAACATGGCTGTACCAGAGAGGAGGGGAACATGGCTGTACCACAGAGGAGGGGAACATGGCTGTACCACAGAGGAGGGGAACATGGCTGTACCAGAGAGGAGGGGAACATGGCTGTACCACAGAGGAGGGGAACATGGCTGTACCACAGAGGAGGGGAACATGGCTGTACCAGAGAGGAGGGGAACATGGCTGTACCAGAGAGGAGGGGAACATGGCTGTACCAGAGAGGAGGGGAACATGGCTGTACCAGAGAGGAGGGGAACATGGCTGTACCACAGAGGAGGGGAACATGGCTGTACCACAGAGGAGGGAGCAGATGGACACAGCCCTGCCACCACAGCAGATATTTACATTTACATTTTACATTTAGCATTTAGCATTTAGACTAAATCTAAACTTCTCTTATCCAGAGCAACTTACAGTAGATCTAAACTAAACTTCTCTTATCCAGAGCGACTTACAGTAAGTACAGGGACATTACCCCCGAGGCAAGGAGGGTGAAGTGCCTTGCCCAAGGACACAACGTTATTTGGCACGGCGGGGAATCGATCTGGCAACCTTCTGATTACTACCACGACCACCTCACCGGTCAGCCATCTTATTCCCAGATATGGGTTGATAACTCAGGTAATGTTGACACCCTGGGATTAGACCTTCTGACTCGTCAGATTAGTTCATCTGAGAACCATGCTGGTTAGAGGACGAGTGTCTTATTCCGAATGTTTGTTCTGAAAGCTCAAGGAATGATCGAAGGTGAAGAGGTGGGGGGAGAGATGGGGTGGGGGAAATGTGGGGGGTGGAGTGAGGTTGGGTTTAGGTGACAAGGAGACCAACCACGAGTCTTACCTGTGTTGGGGGGAAACTAGTTGAGAGGTTCAAGGTTGGGGTTGGAGTGTTGTGTTGGGGATGGGAAGGGGGGACTGGTGGAGAGGTGAGGTGTGGGGCGTTGGGGGTAAGACACTGAAAACAAGCCAGATGTTTGCTTCCCGCACTGGGCAGATGCGGACGTGGGTCTGCATAATGAGGGTGGAGGTCGGGGGGGTCTGGTAATGACCTGGTCACCTGGTCACCTGGTCACACCTGGCAGCCATCCGAAGACCCCTCCTCACACACATGGAGCAGTTTAGGAACGCTTTACAGAGCAGGAGCCAACCTGGTGGTTCTGACAGCAGAGAACAGGTTAGAACCCTAGTGGTTCTGACAGCAGAGAACAGGTTAGAACCCTAGTGGTGCTAGGGGGAGAGAACAGGTTAGAACCCTAGTGGTGCTAGGGGGAGAGAACAGGTTAGAACCCTAGTGGTGCTAGGGGAGAGAACAGGTTAGAACCCTAGTGGTGCTAGGGGAGAGAACAGGTTAGAACCCTAGTGGTGCTAGGGGAGAGAGCATCAAGTTCATGGTTTATGAATAAACACCCTCATCATTCAACGAAGAACGAGTGGAGTCTGTTGAATATCAAAGATATATTTATTATTTTATAGTTAGTGCTCTATTCTCTACTCAGCGGGTCAAACAGCATATACATATGAACAACAAACAAGATCAGTATCATCAAGCAATATGTACAATATACAGAATACATAAACACACTACAAAGACAATAAACAGTATTTACAAATTAAATGGAAAAGATAGCATGACTTAAACTAATTGAATCTAAACTAGATTCAATTAGAGCTGTAATGAAATTGAGAAGTTAAGTTAGGCAGTGGCAAAGCATTGACCACAGATAGAATGTAACACGCACTAGCACACACACACACACACACACACACACACACACACACACACACACACACACAGGCAGAAGGATTGAGGTATAAATCCAACATGTTTGAAAAGCCACAGCGGGGAAAGAAAAGAGTGAAGACATTCACAATAAAACCTTGAGTTCTTCAACTCAGCACAACCTCCCATCAAAAGAGCTCTAAAAGAAAAAAAAGTTAAACAAAATTTGCGTTTCCAAAACCACATGAGTTGCTTTTACAAAGCACAAGAGAGAGAGCACCCTGGAAGAGGGAAGATGAACGGAAATGTAAAGATTGCACGGAATGCTCCGGCGTGAACTCTGCACAACCTTGTGAACTCGATCTTCACCTGGCACGTCATATTCCTCTCTGACATCGCCCCATAAAGGAGCTGGACTGCAGGAATCCTTCCAAACATTACAGCTGTCCCCTCACGCTGCACCACAGACCTCCCTTCCTCCAGAGAGACCTGCACAGAAACATTATCCAACCTCCTCAACTGAGCGTCTTGATTCACCCTATATTTCAGCTGTCACTCTTTATGGGCTTGTTGTGAGAGAAGCGCCCTCACGTACGACACAGGAGCTGCCGGCGCTCTCTGGAGACACCGGGACGTCTCCCAGTGTCTCCAGCCCTCTCCTCTGGGTTACGGTGAGGAGGGGAATGATGTTAAACCCCCTTAAACATCTCTCCTGCCGGGGTCACAGGGAGTCCCAGCCTCTTGCCCCCTGCCTCCCCCCCCCGCATCCCCCCAGCTCTCTGGAGATGTTCTTCAGCAGTGTTTGCACAGGGCAGGGCTGGAGCTGTGATCTGAACGCCTCTGAATCGCACAGCAACCCCAGGACCAGGATGGAGGCCAGAGAGGAGACCAGAGAGGAGGCCAGAGAGGAGGCCAGAGAGGAGGCCAGTGAGGAGGCCAGGGTGGAGGCCAGAGAGAAGGCCAGGGTGGAGGCCAGAGGTGTTTAAGCCCAGGTGTGTAACGTCTCTTCCTATGTAATCCCTCTTCGCTGCTGTCAGTCTGACCAGAAGGTGCAGCAGGATTAGAAAGAAGCTCCTGGACACCAGTCGAGCAGGTCTCTCTCTCTCTCTCTCCCTCTCCCTCCCGCTCTCTCTCTCCCTCTCTCTCTCTCTCTCTCTCTCTCTCTCTCTCTCTCTCTCCCTCTTCCTCCCGCTCTCTCTCTCCCTCTCTCTCTCTCTCTCTCTCTCTCTCTCCCTCTCCCTCTCCCTCCCGCTCTCTCTCTCCCACTCTCTCTCTCCCTCTCTCTCTCTCTTGTTTTCTCACACTAACACTCTTACTTTCCCTTTCTCAGTCTCTAACATACTTTGTTTAGTTCTCATGCCCGCCCTCCCTTCCTCCTCCCTCCTTCCTCCTCCCTCCTTCCTCCTCCCTCCTTCTTCCTCCCTCCTTCCTCCTCCCTCCTTCCTCCTCCCTCCTTCCTCCTCCCTCCCTTCCTCCCCTCCTCCTCCTCCTCCCCTCGCAGGTCTGTCTGTGGGTGAGCGTGTGCATTCCTACCAGGAGGGGCAGATGTGTCCATGGTAGACCCCTGTACAGTAGCACCCCCCTCCTCCTCCCCCCCCTGGGAATCTCAGTGCCCCCTCTGCCTGCCAGCCTCCCCCCCCCTCTGCCTGCCAGCCTCCCCCCCTCCTCTGCCTGCCAGCCTCCCCCCCCCCTGCCTGCCAGCCTCCCCCCTTCCTCTGCCTGCCAGCCTCCCCCCCTCCTCTGCCTGCCAGCCTCCCCCCCTCCTCTGCCTGCCAGCCTCCCCCCCCCCCTGCCTGCCAGCCTCCCCCTCCTCTCCCTCGGGTTAGCATGGTCGGGTTAGCATGGTCGGGTTAGCATGGTCGGGTTAGCATGGTGGGGTTAGTTAGCATTAGCGAGGTGAAGGAAAGTTTAAGACCTGCTGATCCACCAGCTGGAAAGATTAAACATCAAATATGTAAATCTGTTGGCATCCGCAGGCGCAAAACACACACAAACACCCCTGACCATTCTGTTTAAACACACACAAACACCCCTGACCATTCTGTTTAAACACACACACACACACCCCTGACCATTCTGTTTAAACACACACACACTCCTGACCATTCTGTTTAAACACACACACACTCCTGACCATTCTGTTTAAACACACACACACTCCTGACCTTACTGGGTTTAAATATCCTCAGAACAAAATGAGAGGATTTTCCCATCTCTCTTTTCTTGGAGGTGTTTCCTGGCGATGAGATGTGTGTGCGTGCGTGTGCGTGTGTAGCAGGGTGCTAGACTGTCAGTGAAGCAGTCAGCCAGTCAGGTCCTGTCCTGTAATGGTGGTCTGCAGGGTTGGCTCACCCTGCCCTGCTCCCTGGGGACCAGAGAAGAGACCTCCAGGTCTTCAGATTCACTTCCACAGGACCTTGAATATTTCATGTAACAAGTCTTGCAGCAGACACACAGATGGGTTAAATAATGACGGACATGTTCCTAACAACCCCATGCTCACTCAGCCAGCACACGCATCCACACAAACTCATGCAGCATGCACACACAACCACACTAACTCATGCAGCATGCACACACACACTTTGCCCAAAGGGCCAGGCTGCAGGAGTCCTGTCTGGATCATGTTTCTGGTCACACCGAGCATGTGGTTTCTGTAACTCTGTACTGACACAGCTCTGTCCCTGATGCTGTGGACACAAACATGCTCAACTAACACATACTCACACACACTCTCTCACACACACACTCTCTCACACACACACACTCACACTCACACACACTACACCACCAGTTTCCACCTACCAGATGCTCTGTCAAACGGAGTTCAATCTGACCACCAGAACACGGTTCCAACCTTCTGACGACTGAACTGCTGTTGTTCTTCCACATGCAGTATGTGTAGCCTGAACGGCTGTTGATAACTGCTAAATGAATAACATGTAAATTATCGTGGATTATAAATAAGTGACTACACTGATTTAAAGAACATAAATAAATGCATATTTCCACGTTCAAATTTAACTTTAAAATTCGAGGGCCTAGAAATAGAGACGGTTTTGGTAACATGACACCCTCACTGACATGCGTAAAAATATGTCTGCCTTCTTTGAGAATGTATCAATAGTCATGCAGCTGAATACGAAATAACATTTGCAAAAATAGATAGATGGTGTTTCACGTATAACAAATCCGAATGCTGGTTTGCGCTGTGCGTAAAACGGACATGAAAAAGAACACATGCACGCGATTAGCAACACAGCGCTATTAGAGCTTGCGCTTCAAGCAGCCAATAACCCAAACCTGACCCCCGTCTGTACACAGACACACAGACAGGATGCCGTTTCACCAACTGTCTTCAAATACTTTCCCTTCGCAAAGACATCGGTGAAACCGGACCCAGCCCAACCCCGTATTTGTTTATAAAGTAAGTATGCTCATGGCCTGGCCCGCTCCCCAGACGGCTGTAACAGAGAGATATCTTAGTGTAGGCATTAGTGCTGGCTATCAGCGGTGAATTATTTATTGACAAAAAAATATCTTCCCTGACGGATGGGGGGAAATATATGATGGGCTACAGCTCCGACCTGGGAGGGTTGTAGGAATGTGGCAGTCGTAAATACTGTATATTTAGGCCTATACAGAATAGCTTTACCGAACTGTTTTTTGGCAATTTCAAAATCGCATGTTTCAAGAACAAGCTATGCCCTCTCTAAAACCTGCTCTCAACTGTTCTACTCATGAAAGAAGCCGAGTGGTCCACGTCTGAGTCTATGTGAGGACTAGCCTGTTCCACGAGCACGTCCAGACCAGGGTCTTGATGTCTGCACATCCGTGTGCTGTAGCTATTTATGTTATAAATAAGTGAGTAGAATACTTCCTCTTAGCAAGGGCACAGTACAATTGCTTCATACAAAATAATTCGCTGATAATAAAACTGAGATCCCATGCTTTAAAAACTCGACTTCCGCCGTCTCGTTGTTTTCGGGCTTGACCTGCTGTATCTGCGACGTAATTAGTAAAACGTCAACCTTGTAAAAACACCATATATCCTCGTCAGTGCCTCCTTAAACTGGTTGAAATATGTATTTGCAGGAGACCTGTCAGAATGAGTATGATAAGACGCTGTGTATATATTCACTGTGACACAGGACTCAGATTCCAGAAGGAAACGTCTGTGATTGCAGTACTCACTCTTGATAAGATGCCTTTCTCTCTGCCCTCTCCCTCCCTCTCCCCTCCCTCTCCCCTCCCTCTCTCTCTGCCCTCTCCCTCCCTCTCCCCTCCCTCTCCCCTCCCTCTCCCCTCCCTCTCCCCTCCCTCTCTCTCTGCCCTCTCCCTCCCTCTCCCCTCCCTCTCTCTCTGCCCTCTCCCTCCCTCTCCCCTCCCTCTCTCTCTTCCTCTCTCCCCTCCTTCTCTTCTCTCTCCCTCTCTTTTCCACTTCCCCTCAGCTCTTTTCCTCTCTTCTCCCCTCCCTCTCTCCGCTCTCTATCTTCTGTCTTCCCTCCCTCTCTCCTCTCTGCCTCTCCTCTCTCCCCTCCCTCTCTCTTCTCTTTCTCCCCTTTCTCATCCCTTATTCCTCCTCCTCTTTCCCTTCCTGTCTCAGCCTTTGGCCGTAACAGAATACACAAAGGCCTCGAAATCCGACAAGCAGAAATTAATTTAGCATCGATGTCCCTCCCTGCCAGATTCGACAACAAATCACATTTGCTGATTTCTCCGCCCTTTTTTCTTAATGTTTTTATCTGGCTGGAGAGAGGTCTGGCCATTGTCATTCAATGGCAGAGCCGTTTTGGAAATCAGAGCTCTCTTTGTGCTCTCTGCCTCCCTGAGTGAGCTCCCAGATGGGCTGCTAGAGATGGAAGACTTCCTTTTATAATTTCCAAGTTATGTATACAAACCCCCCTATAGACGAGGAGAGGGGCTCCGGGAACACCATGAATGAGGAGAAGGGATGGACGAGTGAGTCAGTGAATGAATGAAAGCACGAACACACACGTGAATGGATGTGTGATTTATTTCAGATAAATCCTGAAAACAAAATAGAACAAAAAAAGGACATGAATGGGAGGATAGAAAGTAAAACAATAGCATTCTCTATGAATCACTTAGTTCCTTTTAATGTTCTAAGAAAATAATGTTGAAATCTCAGAAGACAATTTACTACACTCACACACTCCCTGCATACCTGCTTTAAAAGGAGAAGCTCCTCCATTAAGGACAAGACTAATAACTGGGATCTATGTGGTCTCACTTAGCAAATAATCAATCACACTCATTTGATTGAGCATGTTTAAACAAGAAATGCCGCTCAGGACTGTTCAAAGCACCGGAGGAACCCTGCTAGAACCCAGATAGAAGGTCCAGCCCTGCTGGAGAACCCTAGCCCTAGGAGGGAGGGAGGGAGGGAGGGAGGGAGGGAGGGAGGGAGGGAGGGAGGGAGGGAGGGAGGGAGGGAGGGAGGGAGGGAGGGAGGGAGGGAGGGAGGGAGGGAGGGGGGAGGGAGGGGGGGAGGGAGGGAGGGAGGGAGGGAGGGAGGGAGGGAGGGAGGGAGGGAGGGAGGGAGGGAGGGAGGGAGGGGGGAGGGAGGGGGGAGGGAGGGAGGGAGGGAGGGAGGGAGGGAGGGAGGGAGGGAGGGAGGGAGGGAGGGAGGGAGGGAGGGAGGGAGGGAGGGAGGGAGGGAGGGAGGGAGGCTGGAGTCTAGTGTAGGCAGGAATGCCTCTTCACCTGTGCTGGCCCTGTTCCCCTGGTGTGGGGCAGACGCTGGATATAGCTACAGTACACGTTATAATCTACTACTCATCTTTAGCTTTTCATGGAGTTGAATTTACTGCATGAGAATATTGGCCCTGTATGTGTGCTTTCTTGCCTTGTGTGTGTGTGTGTGTGTGTGTGTGTGTGTGTGTGTGTGTGTGTGTGTGTGTGCGTGTGCGTGTGCGTGTGCGTGAGCGTGTGTGTGTGTGTGAGTGAGTGTGAGTGAGTGAAAGGGCGTGACTGAATGTGTAGTGTTAGCAAATACTCCCCCAGGATTAGCACGAGGGCAGCGTAATGACCTAATGATCAGACCGCGTCCCTTCTAATCCCGCTAATTGTTTTCACCAGGTTGAAGGATTTGGTAGCCGACGCTGCACCGTGCTTTTCCTTCCCGAAAAAGAGGTTCGAGGAGGAGGAGGAGCGCCGCCGCGGTATGATGCTGCAACATGTTGGAACATCACGCCATGTTGGTTAGCACCGGGCCTGCGCGCTGCAGGAGGCCTATAGCCTGCACGCGTGGATACATAATTCATGTCAGCGATGACGTGAAGTGGACGGGTAAACGTGGGGTCAAATGTCACCAAAATAGAATGCATTAGACTTTGGGTTAACGTGCCTGTAAATCATTATTTTCAAACTATAAATAGTTTAGCACAACATTGTGATTTCGAGCAAAACGATTTATTCAATTCTGGACAGGGAAGACATAGGCTATTCTTGCATTTGAATCAATTAAAGTTAGAAAAGTATACAATCCGATTTTCATCCCCAACAAATTGAATCCGTTTTACAGTTCTTTTTAGCAATGCGATGAATGTTAAATGATTTACGCCAAAGAAGCCGGTATGATAAAACCCACATTATGAAGAAGGTAGGACGGTGGTTAGAACTATCTGCTTATTTTCAGCCCAAGGATTTAATCTGAAACAGGGGGGTTTAAAAATACTTCTGGATGTTAAAGACTGACGCCAACAAATGACCATGGTTACCCCCACTATAAAACCTTTAACACTAATGCATTTATGTACACACATATATTTCGCTGACTACACTACAAAGGGACCCTAAAGCCTCTTTGTCGCGGGTTAAACGTCCTGAAATAAGAGGTTCAGATGGAAATTACGCCGTCTGGCCGAGATCTCTCTTGAAACAAGTGATCCGCAACAGACTGGAGTCTCCCGACCTCACAGCCGTAACATCAAACAGCCTGGTCTTTACACGGCGGTGCGGACCGGTGCCCAGTGAAGTGAACGGTAGGTTACACACATGACAGCAGTGACGAGGAGCGGCGGTTAGACTTGAAGGGAGTTGTGTTCGCAGCGGAGAGACGCGAGCTCCTCTGAGCCTGTTTAAATGAGTTGCCCCTGAGCGAGGCCGCCGCGAGCCAGGCGCCGCACGAGAATCATTTGTTTACAATGGCGCGAGTTGGTCATTTTTTATGATGTTGTTTAATCCCTGACTTGTGGGGAGGTGTCTAACTAGGACCAGACAACCTGGCTCCAGCAGCCGTCTCTGCAGGCTATAGACGTATCTATTTGAAGGCAGAGACAGGTGTAAATCTCTCTGGCAATCTTTACTTTACACTCCCGGCCACACTCACCTGAAGGTAAATAAATGGTTTATGGCCGAGTAAATGAACCACCTCTCTAGCCTTGTATTCCAGGGTTCAGAATCATTCCTCACCATAGAGTTTATGTTTTTTTTTCGAATGTACCTGGATGCTACGAACTACCAATCTGCCAAGATGTTTCGATACTAGTGGCCGTTATCAGGTAATTTAAGAATTGTATAGGCTAACCAATGTGTTATCTTAAGGCAAAATTGATAAGCCGTTCAGGTTACGTCAGGAAGTCGCCCATGCATTAGGAAGGGATGTAGGCCTACTGGTCTAAAACATGAATACAGAAATTATCTTTGCGTATCTAGGCCTTTTCACCGTCACATTAATTTAGGAAATCTTTTCTGTATTATACCACTCATTCTTTTCTGTCACAATTGTGTATGAACCAGCCTATGTATGATATAATGGCACACATGCAGTTTCTCTTACACACATGCACAAACAACCACACACACGGCACCAATATGCAAACAAATCTGCAAGGTCGTGAACATTCAGTAGCATTCATCTGGAACACTTAATTGGAAAGTGTTTATCCAAATCCACCCCCCTGAAAGACATTTTGCCACCATTACATGTGGCAAAACACATGCACAAAAGACCTGTGTGTACGTGTGTGTGTGTGTGTGTGTGTGTGTCTGATGAGTGGCGAGGAGAAGGGGGGAAGGGGGGCGAGAAGGGGAAACCCATTATACCCAAACTCTGCAAACTAGGTCTGTGCCAGTCCTGATTAGGGATTAGTCCAGAAAGATGGTTTCGGACATGAGATAATGAGGTCCTGCGATAACGCGGGACTCCTTTAAGTTTTTCCCATGAAACGGGGCTGTCGCCAGTTCACAAGACCTCTCTGTGCATCGGCACCACGCTACTCGCTTTTCATTTAGCGCGCACAATCCTGATCCTGTCCAAATCCCCGCCAACAAAGGGGGGAGGGGGGCAGGAACAAATCATATAATGTTCAAACTTATTTATTTCTCTACTAATTAACTGGAATCCCACTTTATTCTTAATACAGTGACCAATTAATTTGCAGTGTATGTCAAAGGTCTCGCAGGGTCACAGTCGGTCGCCAGGAGCATTTGTTAAGGTCTGTGGCTTCACCATAAGCAATAGATCTTATTAGTCTCGTGACCCCGGCGCGGAAAGGTTATGGGCTTTTCACTGCCTCGGTTTGAAAACTACGATGTTGCCTAATCGGATTTTAATTGGTTGGTTGAATGGTTTGTGTGCGTGTGTCTTAACTGCCTGTGCATTCGAATGGATCTGATGCTTTCATTTCAGCACGGAAGCAGCCTAAATGTTTGCGTTGTCTGCACACACACACACTCTCACACATTCAGGCCTGGGAATGCGTGAGGGGATGACGAAACAACCTTGCCTATAAGGAAGACTGAAGCAGCATTTTCATTCATTAATAAAGTTGAATAAATCCTGAAAAATATTCTAAACCATGTATTAATTAATTTTGTTTGATGAATGTTTTTTATTAAATCGTGAAACCTCTACAACCGAATGTAGCCTATTCCAAAATGTAGGTAACTTAAAGGTGTGTAACTTTAGGCGATGAAAATCACCTCTAAAAACTATGAAATTAAGGGTAATAGTCTAATGTAGGATTTCTTCCCCTCTGGAAACACTCAGGTTGTCTTGGAAACGGTCTCCGGAGTCCCTGTCTCTCACGTTCCTATTTGACGTTACAGTATTTAGACCAACCCGGTTCAGCTCGCGTTCAAACACACCCCCTTGTTACCCTTCCTCTCTAGCCTACTTCCGAGGGTACTTTCATACATGAACAGATTGCAACCCCCCCCCCCCCCTCATTAAAACAAATATATTTATATTCAAATGTGTCCCCACGTTTAAAATATCACGAGATAGCCTAATTAACTTGTAGGCCTACTTAACCAAAAACGTGCCGAATTGCATATAGCCTCGGCTAATCAAGATAAAGGTTCAGTGATAAAATTATACTTTTTTTTTCTTAACTTGCCACAAGAACGGCACAATATCCTTTACTGTAACACACCAATATAGAAAGTAAACTTGTCTCTCTATAAAAAGTAAGATAAACGGTTATGGGTCCCCAAGTTTAGCCAAGAAACCGGTAAAAGTCAGACCTGTAACATATGTGAGGGGGTGAACACATTTTCCCCTTCCAACAACTGTTACCTAAAATTACACGAAAACGCCAGAAAATACGTAAAATCTATAACAATATTTACATTCTCAAAAGTTTTACAGGCGTAACAATAAAATACATGCCCGAAAATCCCGTAAACAAAGCAAATTATTTTGGGCTTGGTTCCGTGTTATTCAAGAAGGCTTCTGTGTTCTGGAAAGGGGGATATTATATTTTTCAGTTCGTTTGATTTAGCTGAAACAGGGAAAAAACTAAGAGACAGAGAGAGAGAGTAAGAGACAGAGAGAGTGAGAGTGTGTGTGAGAGAGAGAGGGGGGGGGGGGGGGGGAGAGAGGGAGAGAGAGAGGGCATCTTTCCACCACAACCATAAGGCTGGGTGCCCAAACAAATTACCCGTAAACATTAAGAAGACATTACTGCTCCAAGTTTAGAGAGAAATCTGCCCATAGAGAAGCATGAGTTCAATTGACCGAACTCAACTTAGCCGTCTGAGTTCACCGCGCATACTCCATTTGTTGTTCTCGCGACTGACAAAACCATTAATTCACCCAGAAACCAAAGGCCAGGTTTCAGCAACGCTACGAAAAAGTAGCCTGCAACTTCCATAACATTTGGGTCAAACCGCTGGTGATCCATCCAACCACACCATCCATCCTGCCTTTATAGCTTGTTCGCATTAGAAATAATGACAGGACAAACAATGCCCAAAAGATAGGCCTATGGCACGTGTTTAGCTTCTGTCTACTGTTTAGAGTTTGTTTGGGTCCGGCCGAAACCAACTCGTAGGCTACTGTATCTATTTAGCCCAGGTGCAATAACGAAAAAATCATAATCTGCCCTCATTTACAGCAGCTATGGGCATCAGTTATGTTTTGATTTTTTTCTATAACGGCAAAATACCATGTAATGAGAAATGTGCATTGTTAAAACCTTGGTTGTTTGGAAACCCTGTATCAATAAAATCAGTCAACGAGCCTAATATTTATTCGGCTTAAACGGTAAATGTGCCAATAATCCACTTTAAAGTCATCTCAAACAAATGGTAAATAAGCATAATGTCAGAAGCCTATACGATAATGAACCTCCCATTAGTTAATTAATTAAGACCATCCAGAACTGCCCTGTTTAAATCAAACATTCAATCAGAAGTCCACATCAGTCACATAATGAATATCTTGAACCGTAATATTTGGGGAGGTTTCGCACCTCTCTTATTCAGTTAAGAATGTATAGGCCAATACAAATACATCCATTCACTAAGATACCCCTAAAACTTGCTTCACCTCATCGGTCATCTTTAACCGACGGCAGAAGAAAAAAACAACAACGATTTCAACCTTTGAGAGTTCAACCAATTTGCCAGAGAAGCCCAGCCTGAACAAGCAGGATTAGGAAAAACAACCTTACAGTGCCCGCGGAGACTTAGCAGAACTATCTTCACAATGCTTCAGAAAAACCTCCAAGCAGGTATGATCGTTGGAAAAATAGCATAGCTACAGTCAATTAAATCAGAGAGATTCCGTTAGCCAGGGGGCAGAAATGCCACCAAGTCCTATAATGTCAATTTAACGTCTCGTAGTCATTGCCGAGCACACACTATTCAGTCATATTATGACATTTTGGAAACAACACTTAGTCTTGTATTTCAAGGAAGAAAATATATACTGAGAGAAGATGTCTCAAAATCCAAGATTTCACATTTCAGAAAATATCTGAAATGTATGTTATTTTTTTCCCTGAGTGCCACTTTAAAGTTGCATTTGATACATACATCCACATCCCTTCTCTAGATCCTCCTGTAGAGACAGCAAGCATCTCCTCGGCTCCCCAGGCTCTCTGACGGAACTGGACTTCCCCCCCCTCTATGGTTTTTGATTTCAAACCTCTGTGCCTCCATGTAAATACCAAAACAACGTAATCCAATCTGAACCCCACTGCACATTTTCCAGATCTATTGCCCCCCCCCCCCCCCCCATTTTGACATGAGACACACTCTTATCCCACTTAACCCCTGGAGAGGACCCAACCTTGCCCAGGCCAGAGACTACGTCTGAGGAGGAAGGCAGGCCTTTATGTTGCTCACCACTTAGAAACACAGGGTCAAAGGCTCACTGGCTGGAGCCTATAGGGTCCTGAGTCTTCCTTAAAGCCAGTCGAACTAGAACAAAGCCAGGGCCTGTATGGCACAGAGCTGAGAGGACAGAAGATACCCCCCTTTAGACTGACTAACCCTACCCCCCTTCAGACTGACTAACCCCCCACCCCTCATTTGGTTGGTTCTAAACAGCATCCATCCCCGGGTTTACAACAGTGCAGCGGGGCGAGGACAGAGGAGAGGAGAGAGGACAGAGGAGAGAGGAGAGAGGACAGAGGAGAGGAGAGGACAGAGGAGAGGAGAGGACAGAGGAGAGGAGAGGACAGAGGAGAGGACAGAGGACAGAGGAGAGGAGAGAGGACAGAGGAGAGGAGAGAGGACAGAGGAGAGGAGAGAGGACAGAGGAGAGAGGACAGAGGAGAGGAGAGAGGACAGAGGAGAGGAGAGAGGAGAGAGGAGAGGAGAGAGGACAGAGGAGAGGAGAGGACAGAGGACAGAGGAGAGGAGAGAGGACAGAGGAGAGGAGAGAGGACAGAGGAGAGAGGACAGAGGAGAGGAGAGAGGACAGAGGAGAGGAGAGAGGAGAGAGGAGAGGAGAGAGGACAGAGGAGAGGAGAGGACAGAGGACAGAGGAGAGGAGAGAGGACAGAGGAGAAGAGAGAGGACAGAGGAGAAGAGAGGACAGAGGAGAGGAGAGGACAGAGGAGAGGAGAGAGGACAGAGGAGAAGAGAGAGGACAGAGGAGAGAGGACAGAGGAGAGGAGAGAGGACAGAGGAGAGGAGAGAGGAGAGAGGAGAGGAGAGAGGACAGAGGAGAGGAGAGGACAGAGGACAGAGGAGAGGAGAGAGGACAGAGGAGAAGAGAGAGGACAGAGGAGAAGAGAGGACAGAGGAGAGGAGAGGACAGAGGAGAGAGGACAGAGGAGAGGAGAGAGGACAGAGGAGAGGAGAGAGGACAGAGGAGAGGAGAGAGGACAGAGGAGAGGAGAGAGGACAGAGGAGAGAGGACAGAGGAGAGGAGAGAGGACAGAGGAGAGGAGAGAGGACAGAGGAGAGGACAGAGGAGAGAGGAGAGAGGACAGAGGAGAGGAGAGGACAGAGGAGAGGAGAGGACAGAGGAGAAGAGAGAGGAGAGGAGAGAGGAGAGAGGACAGAGGAGAGGAGAGGACAGAGGACAGAGGAGAGGAGAGAGGACAGAGGAGAAGAGAGAGGACAGAGGAGAAGAGAGGACAGAGGAGAGGAGAGGACAGAGGAGAGAGGACAGAGGAGAGGAGAGAGGACAGAGGAGAGGAGAGAGGACAGAGGAGAGGAGAGAGGACAGAGGAGAGGAGAGAGGACAGAGGAGAGGAGAGAGGACAGAGGAGAGAGGACAGAGGAGAGGAGAGAGGACAGAGGAGAGGAGAGAGGACAGAGGAGAGGAGAGGACAGAGGAGAGGAGAGAGGACAGAGGAGAGGAGAGAGGACAGAGGAGAGGAGAGAGGACAGAGGAGAGGAGAGAGGACAGAGGAGAGGACAGAGGAGAGAGGAGAGAGGACAGAGGAGAGGAGAGGACAGAGGAGAGGAGAGAGGACAGAGGAGAGGACAGAGGACAGAGGAGAGGAGAGAGGACAGAGGAGAGGAGAGAGGACAAGAGAGGAGAGGAGAGTTGTGTCGGTGTGTGTCTGCTCACGTATGTAGAAAACGGTCAGGAGAGTTTGTGGCTGTTGCAGAAGATGTTTTGTCAATCGTGATGATTCATGATATGGGAATAACGTTGTATTATCTACATTTGACTTTTGTCAAGGCCAATGCTTTTGCTCGAGAGCTACTTTAGGTGTTTCAATTAGGCCTAGCAAACGGGTTTGCTAGCAAACATGTCAGCTAGAGAGCTAGTTGTATGAGTTAAGCCTAGCTTACGGGTTAGCTAGAGAGCTAGGTGTCTCAGTTGTATGACAGGGGCCTAGCTAACAGACAGCGAGGGCTGGCCTCTAACACATGTTTCAGATGTGAGACATTCACCACCGGCACCCAGCTCACGCACGTCCAGGCCTGGGGGGGAAACGCTGCAGCTTAAACACTCCACCACAACGCAAGGTACAGTCTTTCAAAACACACTTTGAACCATTTCTGATCCTTAACTTTCTGCTGAGCTGCCTATACACACTATTTGTGTATGTTGCTTTGGATAAAAACATCCGATAAATGAAAATAAAAGTAAAACCTTTGTTCAGCTTACATATTAGCATGTGAAAACAGATCTGGGATGGTGTTGTGGTTGTGTGTGTTTACTTTAGTGTGAGATGTATATTTACTTTGTCGTGATTGTTGCTACTTTAACCTGCAGTACTGTTCTAATGTGACTAAATATGCATTCAGCTCCCTTTCAGCTGAGATGGTACTTTACACTGTATCTAGTAAATTCAGACCATTCCTTAACTCTGACCACTGAAATACTGTTTGAACTTAAGATTCTTAATCTTCTGCTGTTCTTTCTTTAAACACTATTTGTATAAAATAATCTCCTAAATGAATAGCATGTAAATGTAATACACCTTTTGGGGAATTTTACATTATTGACCATGAAAGGCTGGTGCAGTGGGTGTGTCCACGGGAAAGCCTTTACTCTGAAACCTCGTCAATAAACACATCCCCTAATTAACTAAAATTGTTTTTCATCAATACCTGTTACAAGGCCCTGCAAGAATTGATGAGAGCAAGGGTTGACTCACATCCAGTCATCGACAGGTAAGAGTTTATCATGCCGTCAACAGATTGACTGTGTGCTCAGGAGTGCTTTTGGAAAGTGCATGTTGCAATCTCTGCATTCGAGCCGATAGTCTAAAACAGATCCACTTTAGAAAACCGAAACATTTCTGAAACCATCCGGGTGAATGTATGCTTTGCTTGAGCGATTCCTCCCAAAACCTCCTGAGTTTCAGATTTCATCAAATGAAATGTCAGTCGTGGCTTAATTAGATTTTGCTAACCTTGTGATGTTTCCTTTCCCAATCAGATCCGGTTGTGGGTGATTACTTCAACACAACAGCCTTTTCCGTCCTCCACTGGTGCCACAAAGTCTGACCCGCTTATCATTTACAATCTGCAAATAAACATGCAAGCACACATTACATCATTGGCAACCATGTGATCAATTCCAAGAATGTCTTTGAAGACAGGCTTAATGAACGTACGCAGAGAGTACACACTATTTCAAACTCACCTAGACTCAACTCTTATCACATTCTTCAGTATTTCGTACACATTGTCACCATTTAAGGAATAGGGTAGTGAAAGCGTTTTTGATGAGAGACAACTCTCCTAAATTAAATGAGGTTACTCTTTGTCACTCTCTGCAATTACCCAAAGTAATATATCAATTACTTTTTTCCTGTAACTTCAGATATTTAATGCGTACACCTGACCTGCAATACAAATCAGAGAGACTGACTAAAACCCCACATCTAATCCAGACTGGACCTGTCTGTGTCAAACAGCTCCACAGACAAGCTTCCCACCAGACACCCGGAGGGAGAGACCGATGCAGAGTCTAGACAAGTAAATGACGATTTCCCATTTTCATGCACATTATCACCATAGATATAAAACAACAGTAAGCAAGCCTCCCTCATCCATCAGCAGTGTCAGTTGTTTTACTGCAGTCCCCGGCCCTGGAACCCCCCACCCTGTAAAAGTTTATATAGTGTATTGACCGCCAGGTCTCTGAGGGTTGCTTAGCTAATGAACCCTGGGGCCTGGGGAGGGAAAGAGCTGGCCCCAGTGTCCACTCTGCCTTCTATTTGGTGACACCTTCCACTTAATTGAAATGTGCTGCTAATAGGCCGGAGTGTTTAAAGAAGAATAAGGCTGTAATCTGCTTGGGGCCTGACCTCCCACACACCAGGACCCACGGCCAGGGACCAGCGGCCAGGAGCTGTAGGGGAAACCAGGTTCCTGCTGGAGTCTGTTTTGTTCAGCTTTCACTGGGATCAACAGAACACTGCGGGTCACAACATTACAGCCAGACATTTTACTACAACTATTTTACACTGTAATATTGATTTAAGATTTATTTTAGATAACTTGGAAACTAGTCAAGAATAAATAGACCCCCCCCCCCCCCCACCAAAAAAAAAGGTTAATATTCTCTAGTCACGCGCTGATTAGATAGTGGTCGATTCAGACATTGCGTAGCTATATTTTACAATGCACCGTAATCAGAGTTCGGTGCAAGGTTTCAACAACTAACCCTACTGTGCGCTGAAAAAAAACTGTCTGAAAGTCTGCCTTCGGTTAAGTGGCCAGTGTTTGACCAGCATCGCCGGCCACCGCAAACGGCTGTGTCGTTTACCTGTGAATTAATTGTTAAATAGCCGAGACCATGTGCGGGTGCCCCCGTCTAGACGCGTCCACGAGAGGATAGGATGAGTCCATGTTTCCAGTCGCCGTGACACGATAAGGAACCGTGCTTGATAACAGTTGGCATGCTGTGGTTTACTGGCCCATAATGGCACTATGCAAATGTGGCAGAGTATTGTGGCGTTACGCAGCACATTAACCACATTCTGCGCTCTGTTTGTGGGCCTTTGTTCAGTTCCATTCATGTGTTAAAAATCGGCTCGGCCCAAAGTCAACCATCAATACAAACAGAATCAATGTATAAAATTAGACAAATGTTGTGGATGTGAACGCAAACGCCCTATGTGTTCGTGGAGAGGTGCTGGGGCCGTGCCTGGACAGCGGGATGGTGCTGGGGCCGTGCCTGGACAGCGGGATGGTGCTGGGGCCGTGCACAGATAAGCTGGAGCGGCCCGGAAGGTACGACCGCGCGGCTGCGTCCAGCAACACAATGACCTGCCTGCTTCCCTTTCACCCCTTCTCTCTCACTAACTCACACTCTAGACTCGAGTGCTGTGTGTGCGCGTGTGCGTTTGAGCAAGAAAGAGAGAGGGACGCCAGCTTTCCTCGCCTTGTTAATGTGCCTCGTGTTTGAGGAAAATAGGCTGTCTATGGACAAATCTATTTAGGTTAAAATATAACACCACACAATCAAATCGCGCAGACCTCTCAGTAACCGTTCTGATGAGAGATAAAGATGGAAGACTTACTAATGTTCTATTTTATTATTTTATTTTAAATGTGGATCATCCAACAGTCCATAGAAGTCTATTTTCTTAACAACAGTTTGGACCAGAGTATCGTTTTTTTCTCCAGATCTGGAGAGTTCGGCGGTCAGCTACTGTCACCGTAATTGTATTAATGTAGCTGGTTATGGTTGTGTGTTTTGACAATACACTCCTTTCCGGTTTCGTAGAACGCTCGAAAGACAAAGAAAAGGCGTTTCTGATAAACGCTTCAAATAAAACAATATCTATGTAAAATACAGTGCTACGTTATATGAAATTATTCATCAAAGTCATTTGTGCAAAGCGTCCTTACAGCGTTTAAATCTTTAAGATACGGGGCCAACCCCGCCGCATGCAGAAACAGACATTTCTTGTGGACAAAGCAATCGTGAGACAGGCTACTTTTCCTTCACGGGATCCCGTAGACCGACCGATCGTGCGTCTAATGATGTTGACATATTCACACAACATTGACTGAGGCAGTGGTGGTTCACGGCACTGTTTGAGTTTCCAAACACCTTTTTATAAGTCTGAAGACTGTCCCCTCCACCCGACCTGTTAAAACCACGCCTACGAAGCCACACAATTGGTCCGAAAGCGTCAAAGAGCCAATCAACAGCGCCCTGCGTCTCCTAACATGCAACACATCCATGCAGCTTGAAGCCTATGGGGCACAGAAGCGCTAGGAATATCTTGGTGCTGGGACCTTACCACCTCTCCGCCGTCAACAGACTCCTTTCTCCGCATACGTCTTTACTGAAATGTGTGTGTGCGTGAAAGAGAGAGGAAGACAGTGTGTGCGTGCGTGTGAGGGTGCATGTCTGGAACAAGTAAAGACAGAGGAATTATTCCGCGCTATCGAAATATTTCAACACGTCGCTTCTGCGTGAGGACCGAAGCCAGCGAGCCTTGAGTGAATTTTAGCAGGAATGCCGATTTAGTAAACGGCAGCAAAAGAAGAACGCGGAGAACGACTGAAATCAGTGACTCACCATTCTTGGTTTTTTAATTCGAAAATTGTTTGCAAAACGCCACCCAAAAAAAAGAAAAAAAAAGTGTTCGACGCGCGTCAATCTGTATCTCAACACTCCAGAAGATTAATGGAGCACATTTTTTCATTTCTTTTCGCAGACACTTGGTTAGATCTCGCACGTGAACGACAGTAAGAGAATTCTTCCCAACTGGTCGATACCCGTTGTTGAATCTGGATTTTTCCAATAAGTTGTGACAGACTTTGCGCATATAGTAGACTACATCGTACAACTATACCATATTTATTTTAAATACAACATTTTGTACCTGGCTTTGGATGAGCTTCCTGATGCGAGATCCAGTCATACAAGGAACGAGTATGGCATACCATCCGTTTTTACCTCACCGGGGTCCGGAATTTGCCATGAGCGCAATGCTGGGGCACCAGCCTCCCTTTTTCCCGGCCCTGGCTATGCCTCCCAACGGCTCCCTGTCTCTCCCGGGCGCCCTGGGGAAGCCGATCATGGACCAGCTGATGGGCGCCGCAGAAACCGGCCTCCACTTCTCCTCGCTGGGTCACCACGCAGCCGCCGCGCATCTCAGGCCTCTGAAGAGCCTGGAGCCGGAGGAGGAGGTGGAAGACGACCCCAAAGTTCACCTGGAAGCCAAGGAGCTCTGGGAACTCTTCCACAAGCGAGGCACAGAGATGGTCATCACTAAATCTGGAAGGTAAGATCATCGTTCGTTGGCTAATCTAATAATATGATAAACTCGTCCTTGGTTCGTGTGGTGTTTCACCGCTTTGCGTTCGAATCTCCTACACTGACATTCCACACGTGCGGATTGATTTACGGACGGTTACGCGGAATTGGACCTCAGCAAAACCAGACCAACATTTATTTTTTAGTTTTTATCGACCTCATTGCTATATTTGTTGTAAGTAATTCATGTAAATATAGATAACACTGAAAGCAAGATGCAGTCCTATCGAACTAATCTTTATAAGGCCACATTGCATGCTGATGTAATCTCTACAAGATAAAATTAAACCAAACCCAGACTATAAAATATACAACCTGTGCGGTTGTTACATTTTACCGTTGGCAACAAAAACGGCACGTAGTGATTAGTGTTAAACTCCTTGCACTTCCAAGAACTTCGCAGTACAGAAGCCGTCAAAAAAAGTTCAGTCCCGGCACTTAAAACCTGTCTTTAGGTAAGATAAAAGTCGTAACAATAATCTTGTTTTAGTGGTGTTAATATAGCTTAATGTAATGTAAACAAATTATGTATTTTTATCAATAGAGTTTGTTGCTGCGAAGCTCATATTTGCATTGCAACCTAGCATAGAATAAACTCTTATTTTGCTCGGTGCATGTTATACGCTGTGTGTGTGTGTGTGTGTGTGTGTGTGTGTGTGTGTGTGTGTGTGAGTTGGGTTATTAAGAGCTATGTATTTTTCAGATTGTACAGTTTGTACTAGCATATTGTACATGCAGATTGATATACTTAGTGGCCTGGTTATTGTGTATTTAAAGCCAATATGATACTTTAGAACAATTCTACAGTCTTTTCGTCACCAGCAGTCTGGCGTTGCAAAGATGGCTGCTCCCTGCGTGGTGGAGCAGATCTCGCTGTGATGCAGTGCTTGACTGATGTTTCTATTCATTTTTACAGGCGAATGTTCCCACCGTTCAAAGTGAGATGCACAGGCTTGGACAAGAAGGCAAAGTACATTCTTTTGATGGATATTGTTGCAGCCGATGACTGCAGGTATAAATTTCACAACTCGCGCTGGATGGTGGCTGGGAAGGCGGACCCCGAGATGCCAAAGAGGATGTACATTCACCCAGACAGCCCGGCTACCGGCGAACAGTGGATGTCAAAAGTCGTCAATTTTCACAAACTCAAACTGACGAATAACATCTCCGACAAGCACGGATTTGTAAGTTCATCTAATGTATGTTTTTTTCCTTATTCGCATGCTTATCAATAGGCTTATTTGCATGATATTACTGTAATTGTCAATGTGTGTATCAGTAGTCAGTTTTAATATTAATATTGTATTACTGTTATTTCTGGGGTGGTGCTGCATTTCTGAGAGATTTCTGTTAAGGAAAATAATTAGTTAATTAATATTATATTTTATTATATTATATATATATTATATATATTATTATATAAGTCAAATGTTTGCCATAAGTTTTGAGCAAATGTTACAATGAACTGATTAAAATTGAGAATTTAAAGTTAAGCAAAAACATTACATTTGTGTGACCTCTGAGAATGTCATTACAAAGTAGCCTACTAGGCCAAATAGTGCAAGTTCGAGAAAACATTTCATAAAGCATGAATCAATGTGGGATCATGTATATTTTTTAAATTCAGAACCGTTTTCCGTTTCAGACTATCCTGAACTCCATGCATAAATACCAGCCCAGGTTTCACATCGTGCGAGCCAACGACATTCTTAAACTCCCGTACAGTACGTTCAGGACTTACGTTTTCCCTGAAACCGATTTCATTGCCGTGACTGCATATCAAAATGACAAGGTAAGAGCAAAGCGGCGCTTGTTGTGCTAGCGTGTAGTCTGTTGTGGATTGTAACTGTAGGCTACTCTGCGTTCAGTTTTCATAATGTAGACAACGCTTCATCTAGTCGTCTTTCACATATGAAAGGCCTCATAGTTGGATCCTTAAAACGGTAGTTCTACAGTCTCATTTCTGTCTTGGGTGTATATGAACCCCTGCGACGTTAAATTCTGAGGAATGTTTGCAGTATATAGGTTGCTGAATTATAGTTATAATTATGGACTGAATTTGGCAACCACCCAGATAATGTGTGTGTGTGTGTTTGTGTGAAAAAGTGTGAGACAGATCAAACGGAAAGGGAGAGTGTGGACAGAATATTAAACTAAACTTAAATAAATGTACATGAAAGTGTCTCAGTGGTAACATTTAATCCACGTGTGTTTAAGCGTTCATCAAAAGAGCGTCTGTTGCTTCTTTGATGCACGGGAGAACCGGAAGTGTTACCTGTGGCTACTTGGGTCAAGTCACAAAAAAGCTTTAATCGTTTGGCAGCACGTGGGCTGAGAAATACTGTCAATCCTGCCAAAAGCTAAAATGTGTATAAGGAGGGGTGTAGGGGGGCCGCGAGTCAGATGGGGGGGGGGGGGGGGGGTCATTTGATAGTTCTGCCAGGGTTGACACACTGTGCGTTGAATACTGATGTCAGATATAATTTTTGTGTACGTTTGTGTGCGATTGTGCGTGTGAATGTGTGTGTTAGGGAATGCCTCAAAATGAATTACATTATTAATTTACTCTGTGGACGGTAAACGATGTTGAAATATTTGGAAATTCCCATCATGTTTTTATTCTTTACTAAATGTCTGGAGTATTTACAATTTTATCGTATACATTTCAGATAACTCAATTGAAAATTGACCACAATCCGTTCGCAAAAGGATTCCGTGACACGGGCAATGGAAGACGAGAGAAGAGGTGAGAAGGACGAGTGAACTATTCCTAACAGTGCAACAAAACTTTAACGATTTCTGTATTAGATTTAATAGAGACGGCTGACCGTGATCTTGGTGAATTCCAGAAAAGAGCACGACTGCAATAGCTATTAGAGCGGTCTTTTTTTCTAGAAAAAAGTTAACCTCTTATTTAAAATATGTAGACTGCAGGTCATATTACATTTGAGTTTGCAGAAGGACTTAGAGGTGGCCGAGTAAAGTCTCTATTCTGACCGTTCACAGATGGAAAAAATATTTACATTTCACTTTATAGATTACATTTTCTCATTTCCGAAGTACACCTATCATCCGTCTTAAGTTTCTCGACGTGTAACTTTTACGTAACTTATCAAGCTTTTCAGGTCAGGTTTTTGACACATGGCTGAAAGCAAGTAGTAATAATCTGCGCGCTCCCTAGGAAACAGCTGGCGCTGCAGTCCATCCGCTCCTACGAGGAGCAACAGAAGAAGGAGCACGGGACTTCCGACGACTCCTCGGGGGAGCAGACTCCGTTCAAGTGCTTCGGCCAGGCCGCGTCTCCCGCGGTGTCTACCGTGGGGCCTCCCAACCTCAAAGGTATGTCAAGCCCACCATAACCGCTTGAAAATATACGACAGCCTTCACAGAGTCAAAACTAGCTTGGGCTAGTAGGCTCGTGTGTAGCGAATAGAAGAGGATTTGCTGCGTGGAATTTGGCCTTAAATTCATTTCTTTCAACGATCAAGCATTTTATTTAAGTCGCCTACATTATGAATATTGATAGCCCATTCCTGCAATACCCGTTGTAGCTAGTGGACCACTCACCTTTAGTTAAGCTTTAGTCAAGTTAACAGTCACTACATAAAATAGCCTACATCCAGGGAATCAATGTGTTCATTGCTGCTAATTAAAAATAAGCTGTGTGGAGTCTACATTTTCACAATGAAAGTTAATTATACATGATTAAGAAAATTGTTACCTATTCAACGGAAATAATGACAGAACACAGTGAACTCCTTCTATAGGTTACAGTGTGTAGGTGTAATGCATCATGCTCATACAGCCTCAAGCGGCTGACACACCCCGGGTGAAAACTGCTTGTTTACGTGTTACTAGTTACACTAATCATGTCCAGCTGTGAAATTAATATCTCAACATTTTGGCCCCCTGTAGTCTTGAATAGTTAAGAGTCAGTTGAACAGAGCACAGCCTCCTTAACCCTCAGTGTGTGTGAGGTCATCAGGGGGGGACAGGCGTGTGTGAGGTCATCAGGGGGGGACAGGCGTGTGTGAGGTCATCAGGGGGGGACAGGCGTGTGTGAGGTCATCAGGGGGGGGCATACCATGTTGAGCCTACTCCTCTCTCCTCTCATGTCTTACCATGTGTTATTACTTGCTTCAGACTTCTGTGAGAGCGATGAGGACAGCGACGACGAGAGCAAGGAAGGAAACCTGAAGGACAGACCGGACTCCAGTAAGATCTCCACCACCACGGACGAGGGGAAGGAGCTGGAGGCGAGCCCATCCAAGGAGCACGCGCTGGGGAGCAGAGAGCCCAGCGCCCGGGGGAGAGATGGAAGCTCCAGGACAGAGAGGAGCCAGGCAGACTCTCGGCACAGCCCCGTCACCACCATCTCCAGCACCACCCGCTCCGGGGACGACCTGAAGAGCCCCACCCAGGACCCTCCCAAACCAGATGAGTGTCGTCCCCTCATCAAGGACAGCTTCATGCCCCTGACCATACAGACTGACAGCAGTGCACACCTGAACCACGTGCACAACTTTGGATTTCCCCCGGGTTTGGCGGGACAGCAGTTTTTCAACCACTTGGGGGGCGCGCACCCGTTCCTCCTGCACCCCGGCCAGTTCAACATGGGCGGAGCCTTCTCCAACATGGCGGCAGGGATGGGGCCCCTGCTGGCTGCGGTGTCGTCTGCCGGCGTGGGAGCCCTGGACAGCAGCATGGCCCCGCCCTCCCAGAGCCTGGCTGGGACAGGCCTGCCCTTCCACCTGCAGCAACACGTGTTGGCATCACAGGTAAAACCAGTTCCAGTGCTGCAGCACTTAACTTGTTAACATATGTTAGAAGTGTGCTGTAAAGATATCACAGCCGACTGGCTCACGGAACCCTTCGTGTACACGTGCAGGAGTTCTGGTGTCCAACATTTGGTGAACACATGAAATTGTTCAGATCAGAAAAACATATTTATATATAGAAATATGTAAGATGTATTATATAAAGGGGACTAGATATATCTCAGAGCTTCATTTCTTTTACTCTTTTCTTTGTTCTGACACGTTAGAGGAAACAGCGGTGAAGTTCTCATCAAGAGATTGTTACTATATCCAGGCCCGTTTCATGTAGGCTACCACGTTTCACTTGGTGTAGGATTATGAACATAACTTGAGGCAGTTGTTTATGTTTATCCGGAGACAGGCCACCTAGTCACCGTCAGCGTTGATGTCAACTCATTAAGTTGTTTTAAAAGGAACTGTTCGAAATGTTTCAAATGGTCCACTGGTTCGGGGAGGGAAAACAACGTAGTTTTTAATACAGAACAGACTGGCTTTTCCCCCTTCACTTTCACAAGAGACGTGTTAACGACGACGGATCTGAAGTACAATTTTCTGTGTTTAATGAGCAGCATCATACACAAAGAATTTTTATTTGCATAAAGAATTCATTAACTCTTTGCAACGATGTATTAAAACAGGATATCCCGTTTCACTGAAAACAGATTGTTCTGTCAATTACACTCTCGGAAACTTTTCCCTTGTTTCCTTCAGCGCGAGGTATAGGTCCACGATAGTATGAGCAAGAAATAAAAAGGTCAATATATGGGGCTCGTTGTTACACCCTAAAGTGAGCTGTACAGTTTACATGTAGCGCCATAGCATTTATGCAAGTCACTATCTCCGACGATAAAATTCCACCATTGTATGCATTAGATCACGTGTCTAGAATCTTATTGCTCACTCACGCGAAGCATGACCTCAATTCCTCTCAGTTCCGCGCGCTTGGGGTATAAACACAAGGGGATCAAAAACAGACGTGTTAGTATAAACATGGAGACTATGAAACGATCATATTATATTAATATTCATATCCCCATTTTTCTCTCCGCAGGGCCTTGCCATGTCTCCGTTCGGGAGTCTGTTCCCGTATCCTTACACCTACATGGCAGCGGCCGCTGCCGCGTCCTCCGCAGCCTCCTCCTCCGTCCACCGACACCCGTTCCTCAATGCGGTGCGGCCGCGCCTCAGGTACAGCCCGTACTCCATCCCCATGAGCGTCCCGGACAGCACCTTGCTAACCACCGCCATCCCGTCCATGGCTGGCGGAGGCGCAGAGTTGAAGGGGGACGGCATGGCCACCAGTCCCGTCTCGGCCACCCTGGACTCAACCTCAGAAGTGACCAGTCGCTCGTCCACCATCTCCTCAATTTCCCCAAAAACTTGCTCTGATAAAGACGCCAGTAACGAGCTGCAGAGCATCCAGCGTCTGGTCAGCGGACTCGATTCCAAACAGGACAGCGCGCGGAGCGTGTCCCCGTAGACTTTCACCACTTTCATGTTTTTGCTGTTTGTTGTTGTGATGATATTGATCACGGGGGCGATAAGGACTCGGTATGACGACACCGTTCTAGAGAATGCGGGTTTAGAAAAACGGACATATTTGAACAGTTTCGATTTTTGAAAATGCACTTTGGTTAAATACACATCTGATATGTATGTTTCTCTTTTTTTGTTAATTTAAACTAAACACTTTTGAATTATCCTGTTCTTTGAATACCGTACAAGTATTGAAACTGAAAGTTTGGCATGGATGAGATTTCACAGATCTAAGAAACATTGCTGCTGTGTCTAAATGTATTACAAATGTCGAGTTGCTGAGGTAACGAAATTGGTTTGAGTTCACGTGCACTCCGAATTTGTAAAGCTATTTGAACACACTTCCCATGATGTTAGAAACACTGCTGCGTTTTGATGTAGGCCTATTAATGACATAACTAGACCATTTGAGGCGCATAGGCTATTATCCTTCTCCTAAGCTGGTGACTGCATGACACCCTGCAGCCTACAGACCGGTGTCTCGTGCAGGACTAGGTTTTACAGTTCACGCTCACCCCCTTGTTGAAGCCAGTCTAGCGTCAAATTCAAATTGTGAAGAAAAAAATTAAGATTACTTACGTCTAAACTCAAATGTTCCCCCCCAAAGAACAGATTCCAATCAACTCGTTTCTTGTATTAAAAAATTAAGAATGAATCCACACATTTTGAATCCAAATGCTGGCACTTGTTTCAAGTCGACCAGACACAGCCGACGTTGTACGCTTCTATGATGGCAACTGCCCAACTCGCATGCCGAAATCAACGCGTTCAAAATGGCAAAGGGAATCTGAAATAAAACTGAAAGGTAATATTGATTATAAATGTAAATAGTGATATATAAAATATTTATGTAATTATTTCATATTGATATTGCGTGTAAATAAAACGGAGTAGTTTGTTTTTAGGGATTTGTCCTTAATTTATTGTCGATATACCTGTGTAAAGATAGTCTGTGGGTTAATATCCTTGTTTTGTCATATGCATTTTATATCTCCTTGAATATGGATTCCCCCGTAACTCCCCCCCATCCCCCCCCCCCCCCCCCATGCTCAGAGAAGCTCTTTTAGCAAACACTCACGTGCCATTGTATTTTACCTGTTGTCTTCGAGTGTTCACGTGCTCCTGTTCAAATGAATGAAAGCAACAGCACACTGCACCAATGGCTTGAAAATGTTGATGAATCATTTTTCTTTGAGAATAATCAAAAAAAAAAATCGTCTAAGTGTGACAAAATTGACGAATTTTCTGTTTAAAAAAATACATTGCAGCCTGATAGTAGAAGTGCGCATCTTATAAAAATATGAAGGTTTCTTTTGTGTTTCTAAAGTTGTCATTGGGTTATGTTGTATTTGATTTTGTCTAGTTTCAACATCAACGACGTGTTCTTGAAAGTTTCAATAAAATATTGAAATGCAATCCTCATACGTTTCCATTTGTCAGATTGTGTTTTCATGTGGCGGGGCTGTGGAAACATAATGGATAGTTTAGCCTGTAATGATACCATTGTTGCAACTTTCATGTGTCAACGCAAGTCTTTGCCGGGCCGTGGTCCAGTGCTTACCCATCTCTCCCTTACATTCTCCGCTCGGAAATACGGGCCTCAAGCACCCGTTGAAGGTATGTTCAAAGACTAAAGAAATCCTGTTAAGATAAGAAGCAGCGATCCTCTCAGCCTGGAGATCCTCACCGGACACGGGGCGTGCAATTGGCCTCGTGCACGCTGTTATGGTGCGTGCTGAGTAGCCTATTGACTGATGGTTTATGTCGGGGCCAACGTGAACAGTAAAGAATGTAAAATAACTAGATTGCCCTCTCCACTGCACCCAGTCATGGGTTTATCAACGTCATATCTTTATTTGTATATTGTACGGTTAATAAGTAGCGACTATGGCGCTATAGCAGAGGGGTAAACATGACACAAAGTATCTCAATTGCTCTGTCTATTGCTCACCTGGCGCCTTCCATATCTCACTCCACTTTATTGCACGGAAGGCGGCGGAGCGTCTGCAATAATGTTGAACCGGATTCTCACGTTGACATGTCAGATGCATCGCCACTCAGCGGCCGGTGACAGAACAGCATCCTCACACACTGGGGAACGAACACACCAGGACAAACGCGAAGTATCGTGTTCAGAAAGAACCGTTCCCGACACAGCCTGTAAAAAGTATACGGGAGACCACATTTGGTCAGTTGCATTTAAATATTTTATCATCAAAACATTTAAGCTCATAAGTCCGTTGGTGGGTTGTTGAACGTGAGCATTTGAGCACTGGAGCGCTGCAGCCTGTAACCTAAATCGACAAATAAACAGTCGTCAGACTGATCCAAACAGGCCCATTTGTCACTGTCTTCTTCGCGTTCTTGCTTGTCAGATACTTCTGTAAGGTATGATGTGTTGTATGAACAATTTGAGAATTGTTAGGGTTTTAGATCTGATAGATATTTAGGCCTATGTGTATGTGTGTAGTTACTTTATCAAACAACTGATATGTTTTTTAGTAGGCCTAACTGTTACTGTACACATTTGTATCTATTAGACTAAACAAAACACATATCTAGAATATGAATCTTCTTCAACTTTAGACGGTTTGTACATCCCTCCTCACGTCTCTCTCTCCCTCGCCCAAAAGCACAACAAACAGAATGAGTGTAAAAGGTAATATTTCCAATAGGCACTGATGTATGATTTAAATGATCAAACAATAAGGTTGCATTGCTGTTTAATTTCAAATATCCATGCACCTGCTGGTAGAACTGAAGTCCCCGTGCCCCGTACACAGCATTGTATGCTTGCCTTCACACCCGTGTCCATAACCGGTGCAGACGGAGACGGTTAGTCACACTGGGTCATTGTTATGCCATTTTGTTGTTGACGTTACGGTGGAATGATCAGTTTGGCAACCTTTCACCCGTGGCAGACTTGACCGTATGCCCTCAAAGGTGTTAGAAAGGAGGCCGTACAAACAACTGTTGATAGAAGGACCCATTAGAAACAATTTGATCGAAATGTAAAATAAACGAAAAGCATGTTTTATTTGATAGATAGTCCGCCTTCAGTTCACCTGGACCGAAGAGGCTTGGGCAACTAAACTGGGAATCTGCCGCGGTGTTGCAGCGCTACCTAGCCTCATAATTGGGGCAGAACAACATTTTGATCGATGAGACCACTTATCTCATGAAAATCTGGTATTATGGTCTGAAGGGTTTTACAAATAAAACAGCCTACATATGCATGTGGTCTACAACCCTAATCCATTAGGACAAATTTTTATATTTCTGTGAAAAGAGAGGACTGCAACCATCAAAATGTTTGAGAACAGCAGCGGTCATAAGACACGGAGTGTGTCGCCATCTTCTGGGCGGAATAAAAACAGAAGCAGGAACTTGACGTTGATGATTCGGCTGTGTGAAGATTCTCACGTGCTCAGACAGAAAGGGTGTCTGGTTAATCATCAATTTAACTACTTGTCTGTCAGCGTGCACGGACACGATACATCAATACGAACGGTCTCCTAACCTTTTTGCACCAACATACGCAACCTCTCCCTCTCTCTCTCTTTCACACACACACACACACACACACACACACACACATACACACACAAACACACATAAATATGTGGCCAATCTGAGATACAATAGCGGGTTCTCGCTCCTGCATGCCTGCAGAGGTTGCTGGATCCCTCCGCTGCTCCATTAACTCCAGCAGAGTGACTAAGCGCGTTCGAGTTGACAGGAAGCAGATCAAACTAGATAGCTGATGTCAAGATAAAGAGGTTTATTAACCCCTTCAGCCCCGGGGCTAGTTAGGACTTCACAGTGTTTGTTTTACACATTTGTTTGTTTGATTTGGCTTCCCAGGGCGTTAGTTATGTCACGTTGTCGTCGGAGTATTGAAACGTAGACACATTTTAGGTTACATTTAGGCCTACAAAAACATAAGTTGTTTATTACACAACTTTTAAATACTGAACCAAGTTTTATGCAAAAGTACCCTCACCCTTCACTTAAGTAGAAGCAAGCTACTGACACTCATGTTTAAAAAGACCATTGTTTTAAAAGTACTGACTACTACCTGTTTTGGTGTCACACTGGTAACTGGACCTCACATCAAATTAATATGTTAGTACAAAAATAAACAATTTACATGTTATAGGCGAGCCTGGATTGAAAATGATAATGAATAGAAGTACAGATATTTGAGTTTAAAAAAGTAGGCTGCAAGCTCTTGAACTGCAGAACTCTTTAGCTCTGGGCTGCAGCTACACCCCGGAATGTACGCTGCCATAGTACACAGTGTAATTAGTAACTGATGTTTCCATGAGCAACATCCCTAGCAGGTGGGTACCAGGGGACTGGGGCGGGATGCTAGGCTGAGACCAGGGGACTGGGGCGGGATGCTAGGCTAAGACCAGGGGACTGGGGCGGGATGCTAGGCTGAGACCAGGGGACTGGGGCGGGATGCTAGGCTGAGACCAGGGGACTGGGGCGGGATGCTAGGCTGAGACCAGGGGACTGGGGCGGGATGCTAGGCTGAGACCAGGGGACTGGGGCGGGATGCTAGGCTGAGACCAGGGGACTGGGGCGGGATGCTAGGCTGAGACCAGGGGACTGGGGCGGGATGCTAGGCTGAGACCAGGGGACTGGGGCGGGATGCTAGGCTGAGACCAGGGGACTGGGGCGGGATGCTAGGCTGAGACCAGGGGACTGGGGCGGGATGCTAGGCTGAGACCAGGGGACTGGGGCGGGATGCTAGGCTGAGACCAGGGGACTGGGGCGGGATGCTAGGCTGAGACCAGGGGACTGGGGCGGGATGCTAGGCTGAGACCAGGGGACTGGGGCGGGATGCTAGGCTGAGACCAGGGGACTGGGGCGGGATGCTAGGCTAAGACCAGGTTCAGAAGGGCCGACAGGTCATCTTGTTACCACCGCATGCCAGCGCGACTGCCAGTTTTGCCTGAGGAGAAATGTGAAGGGAAGAGTTGACTTTGGCTGACGCTGATCGACATTTGTGGGGAAAACTCAGTTTGTTGATTTTGGAAGTAACAGGCTGTAATTGTCAACGTGATGAGGATAGACATGTTTTTGCATAACACATTCAGAGTGTAATTATTAGGCTACGTATTGATTTGTGATGTTGCTGTCGGCCTATTGTCTAGGTAGGGAAGCGCCTAACATTGCGTAAATATGACATGCAGATCATTTTAAAATGATGAATTGCGATGCCTCTTATAATATGATTAATTCTTTGAGTGTCACATTGGAACGCTTCAGCACGCACTTTGTTCAATTATCTCTGTTGCAACATTACAGAAAGAGTAAAAGTGTGTGACAGTACTCGTGTGACAATCTCTTAACAGGAGGCAACCTGACAGGGCATAACAAGACCAAGATATCATGATGTTATTTATTTACAAAACTTTCATTCTTCTCTGCTATAACAATTCCTCTTGGTGGTGTATTGATTGAGACGCATTTTCAATTGATTAACTTTTAGATTAAAGACAAAGAAAACCTACAGTCAAAACTTCAATCTAATGTTTTGTGTCAACACAATAAAAATGCAGCAGCAGTGTTCAACTGAGGAGGGAGATTCACCATCTCCCAGTTCCCTCTACACATCACAGTACAACATAGGCCTCGATTATATCCTCACATAAAACCACGGATACTTTGTACACTGGTGCTAAATGGGCTCTTTACACGCTCCTCAGTCATCCGCGGGGTTCCCAGAGTTTGGGTCTGGCCACAGGGTCTGATCTCTCCCTTCATCTCCTGCACCAGATGAGCTGTGCAGAACGAGGGACGGGAAACCAACCTGGAAACGTAATAGTCTGGTAAATCACCGACACTTCATACACAGCCAGTGGGCTGGCAGATTAGAGGGCAGCCCCACCACGCGGGTGCGAACACGCACATAATGTATAGCATGTTGTCTCACACGCGATGCACACGCACGCACACGTCTGCTTACACTCACATGATGTGGCGAGTGTGTGGCCACGTGACAACAACTTCAGCTTCCAAAAGTTCCTAGCCCAATCTTCCCAAATAGATGACAGATTCCCTACGGTAGGTTTGCTTTTCAAAGAGCACGTGAATAATGTCCGTTGAGCTCATAGCGTCATGTTCCACCACACTGCTCTATCTCCGTGAATAATGTTAACCACTAGCATCGTAGCTGGGGTTCAGACCACTGGACATTCTTTTGGTTTATGTTGTTTTCATTTGCAAAAGGGATCTTTTTTCTGATAAAAATTGTTTGTGTGTGAAAGTGATCCCAACGATATAATTCGGCAGTATAGTGTGGTATACAGGTGTACAGGTGTGCTATACAGGTGTGTTATACAGATGTGTTAAACAGGTGTGTTATATAAGTGTGTTTAACAGGTACAGGTGTGTTTCTAGCAGTTTCAGGTGTGTTTAGCAGGTACAGGTGGACAGGTGTGTTGTTGCCCTGAGTGTTTGTTGACATTGGAGAGCTCTGCTCAGTGTTTCCTGCTGATCTTAGCCTGCAGCCTGGCCATGTCAAACATGTCTGTTATCATACCCTCACATCCTCAAACGGGTATCAGAACAGCATCGATCATAAGGATATTTGGAAAAGATTTTGTGTGGTGATGAATGAGTGAAGGCCTGAGGCCTGCCATGGCTGCAGTGTTGGTCATGTGGGGGTCGGAGGTGAGCGGAGCTTCAGAATCAGGGAATCTTTTAGAAACTCTCTCTCCCTCTCTCTGTATCTCTCTCTGTCTCTCTCTCCCTCTCTCTCTCTCCTCCCTCTCTCCTCCCTCTCTCTCTCCCTCTCTCTCTCTCTCTCTCTCTCTCTCTCTCTCTCTCTCTCTCTCTCTGTCTCTCTCTCTCTCTCTCTCTCTCTCTCTCTCTCTCTCTCTCTCTCTCTCTCTCTCTCTCTCTCTCTCTCTCTCTCTCTCTCTCCTCTCTCTCTTTCTCTCTTTCTCTCTTTCTCTCTCTCTCTCTCTCTCTCTCCTCCCTCTCTCTTTCTCTCTTTCTCTCTTTCTCTCTCTCTCTCTCTCTCTCTCTCTCTCTCTCTCTCTCTCTCTCTCTCTCTCTCTCTCTCTCTCTCTCCTCTCTCTCTCTCTCATACCCTCACATCCTCAAACGGGTATCAGAACAGCGTCGATCATAAGGATATTTGGAAAAGATTTGGTGTGGTGATGAATGAGTGAAGGCCTGAGGCCTGCCATGGCTGCAGTGTTGGTCATGTGGGGGTCGGAGGTGAGCGGAGCTTCAGAATCAGGGAATCTTCTAGAAACTCTCTTTCCCTCAGAGACGTTTTCTGCTGTGACCTGGAGGCACCAGATTTTTGTGTGCGTTTATATATGTTTTTAATAAATGTTTAGACATCTTCATAGGCATCTGCCCACACCTCCGTCCACATGGTGAACTACCGTCAGCCCAGCACTAGGGGGCAGCACAGCCCAGCACTGGGAGCAGCACAGCCCAGCACTAGGGAGCAGCACAGCCCAGCACTAGGGGCAGCACAGCCCAGCACTAGGGAGCAGCACAGCCCAGCACTAGGGAGCAGCACAGCCCAGCACTAGGGAGCACCACAGCCCAGCACTAGGGGGCAGCACAGCCCAGCACTAGGGAGCAGCACAGCCCAGCACTGGGAGCAGCACAGCCCAGCACTAGGGAGCAGCACAGCCCAGCACTAGGGGGCAGCACAGCCCAGCACTAGGGAGCACCACAGCCCAGCACTAGGGGGCAGCACAGCCCAATACATGACTTGAGGTGGATTAATTTCACTCTGTGGATGAATTTCACCCTAGGGATGAAGAGTATGTATCACCAGAGGAACGGCACTTCAGGCACAGCAGAGATATTAAACAAAACATATAACGATAAAGCTTCATACAGTGGTTGTGTTTCAGTTAGTTGTACATTTTATATACATTTGAACTATTAAATACACATTTACAGTATCGACAACAATACCAAAAAGGATGCGATCTCTTTAAGAATCACTTTATGGATCTCTGCAGGACTGACCTGTGCATATTTAGTTGCACTGGCTTCCTACGGAGGTGGCGGGGGGGGGGGTTGGGGGGGGGGCTCAGGAAGTTGGAATGTGGGTCCCTGTGTGTGATGTGATTGTTAGCAGAAATGTGTCAGCCCCGCCCCCCCACCACCCCTGAGCTGAGGCCCTCACCGGGCAATGCAGAGAGGATGGAGGTGTGTGTGTGTGTGTGTGTGTTATGAGGGTGTGTGTTTTGAGTTTGTGTGTGTTATGAGTGTATGTGTGTTTGGAGTTGTATGTGTGTTTTACGTTTGTGTGTGTGTTTTGAGTGTGCATGTGTGTTTTGAGTGTGTGTGTGCATGCAGACGTCCACTGAACGTTGCAGTGCGGCTTCAGATACCTTATCTTCCCTCTCTAGAGGAACAAGAGTAGAGGGGGAGGGAGGGAGGGAGGGAGGGAGGGAGGGAGGGAGGGAGGGAGGGAGGGAGGGAGGGAGGGAGGGAGGGAGGGAGGGAGGGAGGGAGGGAGGGAGGGAGGGAGGGAGGGAGGGAGGGAGGGAGGGAGGGAGGGAGGGAGGGAGGGAGGGAGGGAGGGAGGGAGGGAGGGAGGGAGGGAGGGAGGGAGGGAGGGAGGAGCGTGGCTGAAGAGAGGGAGACGTGAGAGCGAGGTGGTGAGGTGCCTGGCTGCAGCCTGCACATGGGGCCATGTGTGGCCAGCAAGGGAGCATCGTTCTGGGGGAAGGAGAGAGGAACTTCCCCCGGACCGCCCCAGGAGCTGCCTCACCGACGCTTCTGACAGCCTCAGTCACGTTTTCCATTTAATTCATTTAGCATCTGCTTCTCTCCAAGGCCACATACAAACAGTGCATGTTAGAGTCCAGCAGATGATCAAGGATCTGCAGTGCAGAGTTCTAACAGTAGTTTGGTGGTCAGTCAAAGAACGGTCTGTATTTACCACACAGTGTAAAGTAAATACATCTCCTCTCATCCTCTCATCCTCTCATCCTCTCATCCTAGGACTTGATGAAGGATTTATTTTAGTTACTGATGTTTTCATTTATTGTGTTTGATTTGGTAAAAGGATGTGTTGTTCCTACCAATGTTGTATGTACTACATATAAATATGGTGTACTGTTTACTAATGTGAGGTAGTGTACACCTATGTGGGGTAGTGTGTACCTATGTGGGGTAGTGTGTACCTATGTGAGGTAGTGTGTACCTATGCGAGGTAGTGTGTACCTATGCAGTGTGTACCTATGTGAGGTAGTGTGTACCTATGTGGGGTAGTGTGTACCTATGTGAGGTAGTGTGTACCTATGCAGTGTGTACCTATGCAGTGTGTACCTATGTGAGGTAGTGTGTACCTATGTGAGGTAGTGTGTACCTATGTGAGGTAGTGTGTACCTATGCAGTGTGTACCTATGCAGTGTGTACCTATGTGAGGTAGTGTGTACCTATGTGAGGTAGTGTGTACCTATGTGGGGTAGTGTGTACCTATGTGAGGTAGTGTGTACCTATGCAGTGTGTACCTATGTGAGGTAGTGTGTACCTATGTGAGGTAGTGTGTACCTATGTGGGGTAGTGTGTACCTATGTGAGGTAGTGTGTACCTATGCAGTGTGTACCTATGCAGTGTGTACCTATGTGGGGTAGTGTGTACCTATGTGAGGTAGTGTGTACCTATGTGGGGTAGTGTGTACCTATGTGGGGTAGTGTGTACCTATGCAGTGTGTACCTATGCAGTGTGTACCTATGTGAGGTAGTGTGTACCTATGTGAGGTAGTGTGTACCTATGCAGTGTGTACCTATGCAGTGTGTACCTATGTGAGGTAGTGTGTACCTATGTGAGGTAGTGTGTACCTATGTGGGGTAGTGTGTACCTATGTGAGGTAGTGTGTACCTATGCAGTGTGTACCTATGTGAGGTAGTGTGTACCTATGTGAGGTAGTGTGTACCTATGTGGGGTAGTGTGTACCTATGTGGGGTAGTGTGTACCTATGTGAGGTAGTGTGTACCTATGCAGTGTGTACCTATGCAGTGTGTACCTATGTGGGGTAGTGTGTACCTATGTGAGGTAGTGTGTACCTATGTGAGGTAGTGTTTACCTATGCAGTGTGTACCTATGTGAGGTAGTGTGTACCTATGTGGGGTAGTGTGTACCTATGTGAGGTAGTGTGTACCTATGCAGTGTGTACCTATGCAGTGTGTACCTATGTGGGGTAGTGTGTACCTATGCAGTGTGTACCTATGTGAGGTAGTGTGTACCTATGTGAGGTAGTGTGTACCTATGTGGGGTAGTGTGTACCTATGTGAGGTAGTGTGTACCTATGCAGTGTGTACCTATGTGGGGTAGTGTGTACCTATGTGAGGTAGTGTGTACCTATGCAGTGTGTACCTATGCAGTGTGTACCTATGTGGGGTAGTGTGTACCTATGTGGGGTAGTGTGTACCTATGCAGTGTGTACCTATGTGGGGTAGTGTGTACCTATGTGGGGTAGTGTGTACCTATGTGGGGCAGTGTGTACCTATGTGAGGTAGTGTGTACCTATGCAGTGTGTACCTATGTGAGGTAGTGTGTACCTATGTGAGGTAGTGTGTACCTATGCAGTGTGTACCTATGTGAGGTAGTGTGTACCTATGCAGTGTGTACCTATGTGAGGTAGTGTGTACCTATGTGAGGTAGTGTGTACCTATGCAGTGTGTACCTATGTGAGGTAGTGTGTACCTATGCAGTGTGTACCTATGCAGTGTGTACCTATGTGAGGTAGTGTGTACCTATGCAGTGTGTACCTATGCAGTGTGTACCTATGTGAGGTAGTGTGTACCTATGCAGTGTGTACCTATGCAGTGTGTACCTATGTGAGGTAGTGTGTACCTATGTGAGGTAGTGTGTACCTATGTGAGGTAGTGTGTACCTATGCAGTGTGTACCTATGCAGTGTGTACGTATGTGGGGTAGTGTGTACCTATGCAGTGTGTACCTATGCAGTGTGTACGTATGTGGGGTAGTGTGTACCTATGTGAGGTAGTGTGTACCTATGCAGTGTGTACTAATGCAGTGTGTACCTATGTGAAGTAGTGTGTACCTATGCAGTGTGTACCTATGTGAGGTAGTGTGTACCTATGCAGTGTGTACCTATGTGAGGTAGTGTGTACCTATGCAGTGTGTACCTATGTGAGGTAGTGTGTACCTATGTGAGGTAGTGTGTACCTATGCAGTGTGTACCTATGTGAGGTAGTGTGTACCTATGCAGTGTGTACCTATGTGAGGTAGTGTGTACCTATGTGAGGTAGTGTGTACCTATGCAGTGTGTACCTATGTGAGGTAGTGTGTACCTATGCAGTGTGTACCTATGCAGTGTGTACCTATGTGAGGTAGTGTGTACCTATGCAGTGTGTACCTATGCAGTGTGTACCTATGTGAGGTAGTGTGTACCTATGCAGTGTGTACCTATGCAGTGTGTACCTATGTGAGGTAGTGTGTACCTATGTGAGATAGTGTGTACCTATGTGAGGTAGTGTGTACCTATGCAGTGTGTACCTATGCAGTGTGTACGTATGTGGGGTAGTGTGTACCTATGCAGTGTGTACCTATGCAGTGTGTACGTATGTGGGGTAGTGTGTACCTATGTGAGGTAGTGTGTACCTATGCAGTGTGTACTAATGCAGTGTGTACCTATGTGAAGTAGTGTGTACCTATGCAGTGTGTACCTATGTGAGGTAGTGTGTACCTATGCAGTGTGTACCTATGTGGGGTAGTGTGTACCTATGCAGTGTGTACCTATGCAGTGTGTACCTATGCAGTGTGTAGTAATGCAGTGTGTACTGTAGTGGAAGGACTCACAGTCCTGATAGTGTAACCTGTTGCTGGCTCTGGGGTCAGTGTACCGCTGCGAGACACGCTCCCCCAAGACCTCTGCGTGCAATCTTTTATTGATTCCATCTCACTGAACTCCATCTATCCTCCAATCAATGGCCTGTTTGCAGCATGATCGCGATACCTTATCACATGATCCATCTAGATTAGTCCCTGCGCACATTAGGAGCAGAAGCATCTGTAACTTCTGCTACCCTCTAAAGGGTAACTTATTAATATTTCAACATGGAGAATTTGTGTAATATTTATAATTATAGGAAACCATTGCATGTTAAATTTGGTCTTCTAATGATATTTCAGATTTCTTAAAATGTTGTGCCTTAACTTTCTACTTGGGTAAAAATATAATTATGAAAAATTTAAGTTGCTTTCTATAATATTCCATCTCAAACATCCGCAGCACACAGATTTAATGTGACAATTCTTTACAAAGAAAGTTAACTTTTTATTTTTATTTTATTGCGCTATAGTGTTAGAAAACGCTTGGTGAAGCTATGTGTGCACTTCTTGGAGTATTGATAACCTAAGGCTTCCAGCGCGTGGTCTAATTAGACATTTCAGCCGCCGCTCTTGTAGAATAGTTTATACTAGGAATCTTACGTTCTTTTTGAAATAACAGAAAAACTCAAACAATTTGCAAAAAAACGCCAATTCGTCACGTAGGTGCATTTTCGAAATCTTAAATAGTTCTTGGACAAACAAATAAGGGTTAGCCTATATGGAAAAGACGTGATAACCTATTTGCAATTGCTGCACATATTAAGCAGCCATAAATTGTTAAAATGACAGGTAGAGTTTACAGTATTTAAAGTTTGTTTAGGCTATTTTGACAAAATACGATTACCCACCTTAGATTTATAAACGCATTAACACCACGTGCCTGCATTCAACAATAATTCCAAAGTTGCTGGAATCCCCTGGAATTGTTTTTAAGAACAAATGCTCAACGAAATGATTTGAAATTATTTCAATTTAATTTTGTGTCAACCTTGTGGTCGGCTTTATAATTTCTGAATTTAGAGGGATAGCCTTCATGACAGACCAAGCCTACTGATCCTAAACCTGCGTTCAAATGTAGCTCCAATGATTTCATATAATGTTGCATATCATTTTATATAGGCTAATGTAGCCTAATTTAGCATGTTTAACAAGCGTAGGCTATTCCTATACATTGTATTTAGGATAATCCAATAGTATTTTGTTTTTAATCCATAGTTGGATTAGACTACTTCCTATTTATCTGATCACTTTATCTTCAGCTCTTAAATTCTGTTCTTGTTTCACCTAATTAAACATTAGCCAGACTACTATTGCTTCTATTGAACTGTCGTCATTTTCCGAATGAATTTTGTCCTGAACATTCCCTTTAGAAGTAATGTAGGCCCTCTGAGTATGCTACCTATAAATGGTCTGAAAGTGAGTGCTTCATTCTATAATCTCTGACAAATATATATTTCCCTAATATTCTGGGTATCGTTATTATAACTAAAAAGTAGGCTTCTCATTTGTAATTATTTTTACTTTTTAAACTTGTTTTGCATAAAACATATAGCCAAATTATTTTCTAAACACGGTGCATTATCCAATTGACCACTGCATATTTTTGTAGTTTTTGGAGATGATTAAAATTCAAAAGTTAAGTTTTAGGGTATGACTTGTATATCACCTACCTTCAATATTTTATATTTCTTTGTTTGAAGACCCATTTGTAGGTGCAGACTATTCTGTTGGCGTGATGCTGACTCCCAGAACGCACAGAGCCCACAGCACAGTTCAAGTTAATGTTAATGTTAATTCCCTGTAGAAGTTGTAGAGAAGTGGTTATATGTTGTCCGTTGTTTATGGGATAACCCTACAGAAAATCTAGAACATCAAGTCTTCGGTCAAAAAAAACCCGCCGTAGACCTAGGCCTATGTATTTTAAGCAATTACTTCAGTTCTAAAATCATATTGTAATTTCAATCTTTCCGTCTAAATTTTGTCTATGCTCATGTTGAAATGACTGTTTTGTCCATCTGTGTTTTACAAAACAATGTGTTATGAGAACCACTGTGAATGAGCGCGTGCCCTGGGGGTAATTTAGTGCATTAAATAATCATCCTCTTTTGCCGCACTTGCGGTTCTGTGTTGATTAGCCCAGTAAGCTATACGACTCACATTCTAAAGTAGAACTATTTAAAATGCGTTAACGATATTCGTGACTCGTAGTGTAGGCTATGGATATTGCACTAATAAAACAGAGGCTGCGGACTTACCCACACAGCCAATACCTACATGGATTCAGTCCTCCGACGCACGCCGAAGGTTTTATGCCAAGTTACTCTACTCTCTCACCTATCACTACAATAGCGACTTTCTGATTACATATATATGAAACTTTGTGTGTCGTTTGCTATAGCCTGGGCTGTTGCCCCCGGCGGTCAAATACTTTATCGTGAGTTTCCTGGATTACAGTTTTATCATATAGCCTAACAGGTTCCCAAAGCCTGCTCTCGTGAGAGAACTAGCGGGTTATCATTCACTATTTATAGCACAGTTATCGCCGTAGGGCACGTGTGTACCATTTGACACGTCCGTAAAATAGTATGCAACGCATACAGAGTAGGCTACCTAATAAAGTTGAATAAACATAATTTTGATCAAATTTGTTGAAGTTGAACAAGACCGGCACGGCCTTCCATCTTAAGAAGTTGGCTCACAATTAGTGTTAATGTCTGGCCTGCCTTTCTGTGGTCCATTGGGTTGTGTTAGGCCAACTTGCCTATATTTTGACACCTGTGATTAAAACGATTATTTGTGACTCACTGTTTACCTCTAGCGGCCATCGTCACAGTTGAGGCGCGCGTTGGGCCCGTGGTTTGTTTCTAAAGGGGTTATGCTAGGCTAATTAACATAAGAACCTGATATCTGCTTAGAAGTCTAAATATTGACCTCCTGGACACAGACACGGCTTGCGGTCAGAGCGCAAGAGGAGAGGTGGCTTTCCGGCAGACCGGGTCTTTACTGTCACACGGTGCAACCTGTAACAATCCCGTAAACTGGATGCGGCTTTCTTACAATAGCTGCATATTAATTAAACATGATTCAACCTAATGTCGGCTACTCCATGCGGCGACGTGGGCTCCAGACAGCTTTATAGCCTTGAAAAAATATATAACCTATTTATTTATTTTGTATCCAACTCCCTGTTTTCATCGTGTTGCATAGTCCTGCACTCTCCGGTTTTACACTTTACAGCAGGTGTTATGTTTACATTAGGTTTTGTTTGTGTTAACGGTTTTCATCCCCAAATGTTCATTGTCACAATGCACTTACTATCAAAGTGCACAATTAACCTGTTTCCTTATAGCTACTGCGCCAACCATTTAAACACGCAATTTATCACCCAGTAGTTTTTAATCATAATATTACAGATTTTGTTGTTTGTTGTTTTGGGGATGGGATGGGATTTGACCCTGGGTGGTTTATAAAACGCATATCATACAGGGAGTTTTTTTGTTGTTGTCTTAATTCTGGACAACAGGGTCTTGAAAGGCCGAACAGAGAGACGCGTAGAGAGAACGGGGGGCTGGAGCACGAGGGCGGCGAACCAGAAGACCTCATTTGGGGTTTCACCAAAGCTACTCACACACTGAGCGGGAGCCGTCCAGTCGTCACAGACTTTGAGCTTCCGCCTCGCAACGCGTCCAGTTGGTGCGCGGAGGAGAGCGAGAGAGAGAGGGAGAACAAGAGGAAGAGTCGGAGAGCGAGAGAGCGAGAGAGAGAGAGAGAGACAGAGACAGAGACAGAGACAGAGAGAGAGAGAGAGAGAGAGAGAGAGAGAGAGAGAGAGAGAGAGAGAGAGAGAGGGAGAGAGGGAGAGGGAGGGGGATAGAGAGAAGAGAGAGCGGAGGGAGGGAGGCAGGAAAGGAAGAAGGAGGTTACGGACCTGCTCCACTGGAACACATCTACACGGTTTTGTGCTGTCAGAGGGGTATGCTTACCGTATAACGTTCCTCGAGTCTAAAATGTGCAATATCGCAACATAGAGCCTCCTGGAGCTTTCTAGCAAGAACCTTCAACAAGCATTCACAAGTGCCGTTTCGCTTTATTGCACGCTCTCGTAAATCTGGACTCGCTCTGGAGAAAAAGGGGCAATCCATGGAGACACTGGATAGCTTTGTCGGGCTATGTCAGACTGGTTGGGATTATACATTGAATTGAAAGGAAACTCGTTAAACCATCGAACATTTAAAGAAGAAACGAGCAAAACGGTCCTACCGCAACTCTGAAAGTGACGTTATTGTTTACAAGGTAAAAACGTTTCTGATGTTCTGAGAGCCGCGCGTTCCCGTGGGCAGAGATGTCGTTATTGTTATCGCTGTTCGTGTCAAATTCAGGCCCTCACAGCAGGGTTGTGCTTGCGGGCGCGCAGAGATGCCCATATTGATTGTTTTTACTTTAGCTGAAGCATTTAATTTGCTGCAAATTGTCTTCTACTGCTTGGAAGCTACATGACTCTGAGTTTATTTGATAAACAATTAACCAATTGGCTTGAAAGTGAATGTATTTAACATTGCAACGTAACATGGTGACCGCAGGCCCTGCATGTTCTGTAGGCTGCCTAAAACTATCTAGGCACGTGAAAAGAATTGTTTCCTGTGCGGGTATTTTTTTTCTTTTTGAGTTACAAATCATATCATTGTCACTTAGCCTATTTCTTTCAAATTGTTTAGCTGGCCAATCCACACATGTAGACCTGTTGTAGTTGTGAGAAGTCCATCTTCAGCATGTTACCGTCATTGCCAGGATCTCACGTTCTGTAGGATGATGAGTAGTCCTTAGTTAAGCCTCCTGACGTTTCCAACTGCTTAACAGTATACAAACTCAGATTGTGATTATAAATTACTTAAAGTGTCTGTGTGTGAGATAGACAGCGTGTGTGCATGTGTGTGTGAGAGAGAGCGTGTGTGTGATTATTTAGCCTATGTGTGCACGCAGTATGAAATCATGACCAAATTTCAGCCACAACTAATTTCAACAAGGTGAATGTTTGGATTGTTGATGCTCTAGAGACATTGTAGACATAAACTCCAGTTTATGTCGCTAAAACACGTCTTTGTTTGTCCGTGACAGTTGGGGCCTTGGCCTCCGAAACTCCAGACATGGCGGAGCAAGAGCAAACATTTGGGCTCCCAAGTTCGCCCAGCAATTCGGATTCAAAGGAATTAAACACGGAGACTAAAGCGGAAAAACAAAATGGAACTTCAACCAAATCTCCGTCCTCCCAGACAACTTATATTCAACAGGTCAGCTTCATGTCTTCTAACCATGATCAAATGTGGTCAGACAGTGTGTTACTGTCCCGGGGTTGCAGAGACGGGACTTATGCGGCTGTAACACATACAACCTACTAACTATCGCCTTCAAATCAGAATTTGGGAAAATACAAGCATTGACCAACTTTATTTTGTATTATATGTGTCACGTGAAATTTAAATATTTACGCATTTTATTAACTTATATCCAGTAATTGCTTTGATGTATTTATTAATTCTTCAACCATTAATCAACCATTTTTTAATATTTATAATTTGTAGGCAAAAAATGTATGCTGTGAAATCCTGTCTTCTAGGGCATTGATGTAATTTGTTGAAGAATCTGTAAAAAGTTGCAAAACAAATTAAGTGAGACTCGCGTGCTGTAGCCTATTCCACGGTGTCACTCCCTGTTATGGCCTAAGGTTAAAGAACAAATCAAAACAAAAGTTTATTATAAAGATATTGATTGAGGTATCGGACCACTTGTGCTGTCCGTTCAGCTTCCCGTCTCGTTCTGTGTTGTGGAAGGCACCTTACGGGACCAGTCTTGAGTCTCATACTTTTTTGAAATGTTACTTTGAAGGGAATGGAAGGTATCAAAGTGTACCTGCACGAGAGGGATCTGTGGGCCAAGTTCCACGAGGTGGGGACGGAGATGATCATTACCAAAGCTGGAAGGTAGGAAATAAGTTCGCATACAAGTGTTCGCACATAGGAACTATTCACTAATTATATTGGAAAAATATGTTGGGTGGCACCTGCACAAATATGACTTATTCGGAAGTGATCTGAACAGTACTGATTAATTTGTGTTTGCAATTGCAAGTTAAAAGATGTGTCAGAAATGTGTTCTATTGGATTCTGTGGTAGGCCTAATACATTAGTTTAAGGGCATCTAACAAAGATCTGATATACACAAATAGGAATTTTGTGTTTGAGTTTTTCAAATATAAAGTGATGTTATCCTAAAAGGTTTTCTGCATTGGCGTGGTATTTGCTGCAGGCCTGTGGCTGTATTAAAACACTCTGTAGGCTAAATGCAATGCTTAGGCTAATTAGGTCGAGGAGCCAACAAGTAAGAAATCTTCCTAATTTTAATATCCATATTATTTACAAAATGTTCTCTAGATTGTCTCAGTGGTGTATACAAGCGATGGATAGATATGATCGAATGTGATCAGTTTTCTATTTTGATGAAAGAAACAACGTGGGCATTTAGAGAGGTTATAACGACCCGTTCCCGTGCCCTCTGACCTTCTTCAGATTAGCCTACACTGCTTCTGAAGCGGTGAGGAATGAATAGTCAAAATAACGGAGGGCTGAGTGTGAACGTGAATATGCATGATGGTCGGTGGTCTCACCTCGTGTTAACAAATCGTCTGGTGGCTCGCAGGTATTTCTTATTCATTGCAGCACCGTCTCCATATCCACTGTGGGTGAGCGATTCGTGTTGTCCATTCAGAGCTGCATAAAGACCTCTTTATATCCACTTCATTCATTTCCTCACTTTTGGCGTGAGAACGTATTAGCCAGCCCAGCTCAGCCTGCTACATTTCTCCTCACCATGGCGCCGGTACTGCCGGTACTGCCGGTGGGCAACTGACTCCACTGCCATATCCCGACCGGAGTTCCATTATTTCTGTAACCTGCGGGGGCACAGCCTTTCATTGCTATATGACTTTGAACTATCACGGTTATGTAGGCTAGTGTTGCTGCATTTTATAGCCTAGTTATAGCAAGCATTCCAAATATAACATTTGCGTGATAAATGGTTAGCCAGAACATAGGCTATAGGGCCTTGTCTACATTTGGGATGTTTTGAATCGGGGGAAAAACTCCCAAATGAATAGGCCTGAGTCAAAATGTAACTTACGGCTTTGCTTCTGTTTTGGCAGTTAAAGATCAAACCATCAGCTTCTTCAGATCATCAAGTTGTTTCACCTTCTCTTTCAAATTCGCCCGTCCTTTATCAGGAGACATACAGTTGAGCAGAATCTTTATAGAGAAAATGTCGAACTCCAAAAAAGTTCTACGTTCCCACTGAACGTAAAAGATATACAGGGTTCAAGTTCAAACTATCTAAGTTGCTCCCTTCTCTGTCAAATCTACTCGTTATATAGCTAAAACAACATGTCGCTAAATACATCTATTTCTTGAATTAATTTGTCTGTTGTCGTTTGTGATAACTACCATGTTATGTTGTTTTAATTCCAGGCGAATGTTTCCCAGCTTTAAAGTGAAGGTTACGGGACTGAACCCTAAAACTAAATACATCCTGCTCATGGACGTGGTGCCGGCTGATGACCATCGCTACAAATTCGCAGATAATAAATGGTGTGTATCTATATAAGTAAAACAATTACTTATATCCCCACTGTTAATAACATGTACATTTTAACAATTTAGCTGATTATTTTATCCAACGTGACATGTATTGCCAATGGACAGGACAGAAGCAAGACTCAGAAGGACACAGTCCTAAAAGTATTTCAGAGGTGCAATAAGCAACCTGTAGCATGCAGACAAATTGTCTTCAAGATCCTGGACGTTTTTAATCCAAATATGTGCCTTGTTTGAGCATGGATCCCCAGTCACCTAAAAGCAACTGGCCTACTTAGTTAATTTTTTAAACAGTCGTTTGTGTTTCTTTTTATGTTTTTTCTTCTGTTATGTTAATCTGGTATTTACGTTTTACAATTCTAATAATGTTTATTCGATAGGCCATAGGCTACCCTCCCTTTTTCACGGCAAGAGCTTTGCTTAAGTCTCCTGCGAACGTACAGAACCACTTGATTCCTCATTAAACCGGGATGGTTATTGGAGTCCAATACCCTCAGCAAAAACACTGAAACAATTCGTTTTTTTATTCTATTAACGAAACGCCAATGTATTTCGTGTTATGTCCACCTAAAAATAGAGGCCAGAATGCGCGTGTGGGTCAGTGGTTCTCAATAGACAGTTAGCTTGTTTGAAGGCACATGTTAGTAACACCGATAATGACCTGTTCCGCGCATGTTCCGGAACTAATTGTGGACTTCTGTCTGACAACAATGCTGGACATTGCCAGTCTGCTACCTCTAATCTTGGCTGAGCGGTGAAATTAACTGGTCCGAGTCTCAATTAGACGACTCTCAAAGATAGGAATACTGTGTAGTACGATATTTAGTAGGCCTAGTTGGAATTAGCTCTGCTGTGTGATACCTTTCTCACGCAGGATTTATAATTTAAGAAAAAGTTATTTTTGGACTAGGCTACATCAACCTGAATTTTTTTTACCGAGGCCTACTTGTAACATCTCAAAAAGCCATTTGACAGTTCGTTTTGTTGTGGAAAGTGTGCCTTGTGTTCAGGCTGCGAGGCCTGCTGTAGTAAACTGAGTGTAATTGTTGCTTCAGGTCCGTGACAGGAAAGGCCGAGCCCGCCATGCCCGGGAGGCTGTACGTTCACCCGGACTCTCCCGCCACCGGCGCGCACTGGATGAGGCAGCTCGTCTCGTTCCAGAAATTAAAACTGACGAACAACCACCTGGATCCGTTTGGACACGTACGTTTGTGATTTAAATTGTTAATATGTAGCCTATTATTTATTTATTATTCACGGGTTCTTAAAATTACGTCAAGCAACCGTTTAATATTTTCAATATGATAAAACCCATTTAAATAATTCACAAGGATACCGTTGAGGTAATCCACAAATCGCAGTAGGCCTACTGCGCGCCATGTGATCATGAGTGTCTATAAATGGCGTCTGGAGTGTTCTCCGGGTTGGGGTGTGGGTGACTTTGTAGCTAAATTAGAGCTGGCAGACAATTTCACTAGTTTTAACTCAAGAGCACCGATCCTTTGTGCAAAACATAAAAACAATATAAATAAAGATGCGAAAATATGTTCATTTTTTATCAAGCTACATCAAACATTAGCCTATGTATTTGAAGACTTGAATTGAAAAAGAAACTAGGAATGACCATACAGATGAATAAGTAATTTTTTGTTTATTAATTAAACTATGTGGATTTGTTTTGGCCTATCTGGTGTAGAATTGGTTTCTGGTCACTGTTGATTTCTGGTCACTGTTGGTTTCTGGTCACTGCTTGGGTGGGAAGCTTAACCCAGAAAATGTGGTTTGACCCCAGTGTATCCAAATTAGTCATAGAAGCTCTTTAATAAGCTTATTGATCAGTCTATAGTCACATACTCTTGTTATTCTCTGATCAGAGAGCAGGTCACAACAAACAGTAAAGTTTTGATTCTGTATGAAAACTCCTCATATTCATTAATGTTCAGTTTAGAATTAAATGTATTTTCTTTCTGCTAATTTGTCTATTAACAGTTAGAGGCATGCTCCTTCTGTTAAGGAACAAACACACAGGCACACACACCACCCACACACAAACACACGTGCACACACACTCACCCACACACAAATGCACACCCACCCACCTACCCAAGCATACACACACACACACTTATCTGTCCTGATCCCATGGCCCTCTTGGCTGGTGTGTGAGTATTGATAGTGATTGTTGCCATTGCCAAACCCAGCTGGTTGAATGAAACATGATCCTGGAATGTGAGCAGTGTTGTACATTTCTGGCCCTGAATGCATTTTTGATTGGTTGCAGTGGTTACTGGCCTAGCCTCTTTCGTGCTGTGAGGCAGCATCGAGGGATTCATAAACGAAAAACTGGTGCCGGTCCAGAAACTCTTTCCATGGGCTTGTCGGTCCAGCTGGTTGAAATAACACTGAGACATTTTATAATTACAGACATGAAGCTGAAACTAAGCGGCACTGCAGATCCAGTCTGTTAGAGAAGATCTGGTCCAGTCTGTTAGAGAAGATCTGGTCCAGTCTGTTAGAGAAGATCTGGTCCAGTCTGTTAGAGAAGGTCTGGTCCAGTCTGTTAGAGAAGGTCTGGTCCAGTCTGTTAGAGAAGATCTGGTCCAGTCTGTTAGAGAAGGTCTGGTCCAGTCTGTACACACTCAGCCCTCGGGGCTGCCCTGCCCTCATGGTCTATATGATGGATACAGATCAGTGGTAGAACATGGGGATGGGTATAGCTCAGTGGTAGAACATGGGGATGGGTATAGCTCAGTGGTAGAACATGGGGATGGGTATAGCTCAGTGGTAGAGCATGTGGATGGATATAGCTCAGTGGTAGAGCATGGGGATGGGTATAGCTCAGTGGTAGACCATGGGGATGGGTATTGCTCAGTGGTAGAACATGGGGATGGGTATAGCTCAGTGGTAGAACATGGGGATGGGTATTGCTCAGTGGTAGAACATGGGGATGGGTATAGCTCAGTGGTAGAACATGGGGATGGGTATAGCTCAGTGGTAGAACATGGGGATGGGTATTGCTCAGTGGTAGAACATGGGGATGGGTATAGCTCAGTGGTAGAACATGGGGATGGGTATTGCTCAGTGGTAGAACATGGGGATGGGTATAGCTCAGTGGTAGAGCAGTTGACTCCAGATAAAGATTTAGCAGGTTCAAAATCACCCCCTGTATGTTGCCATGGTAGTGTCTGCTAAATGAACATATTATGACCATAAGTGCATGCACTTGATTTATTTACTGTTATTTACTCACTGCTTGGTTGTTTTGATAGTGAAAGGGCGACCTAGAAATGAAATGTGTTTACTCTTATGATAATAAAGAATGCTAGGATGGATGATTAGAGATATAGGTCTCAGGTCAAACCACATCCCTGGGAAGCAGGAACTGAGAACCACGGATTTGTTTTGGTTGCTCTTCAGATTCAGTTTTAGTTTTGGATTCTGGACACATATTGCAAAATGGAAGATTTTGCAATTTGAGAATGAGTGTGTCCCCTGTGCTCCCAGTAATAAAGATCTATTTACCTTGATAGTCGGTATTTTAGGTAGCAGGATATTCCCTGGGCTGCACTATGAAAGGCTCACTGACACCTCAAGTCCGCAGAAGAATCTCAAGAGTTCCCATCGCTGGTTCTTGGTTCTTGGCCCGTCGTTCCAAAACAAGCTTTGATCTCCCTGCTCTCCACTCCAGGAACGTTTGTCCGTGTTATTCGTCTTGGTCATAGTGTTCTCCCTCGTCCGGGCGGCATGTTCCCTCCTGGAGAGGCAGCCGGTGGATGTCCCAGTGTTTACGTCTTGTTGGCAGTAGATGATGGTGTACAAAGCCTGTTAATCCCAGGGCAGGAGGGTCGTCTGTGATGTGGGGGGGCATGAAAGCAAGGGGCAGCGACCGGGGGCAGGGTGATCCCTCACTATCCTTAAACACTATCACAGAGGAGGGGGCTCCAGGGGGGATCTGGGATGGGGGCAGAGGGGGCTCTGGGATGGGGGCCGGGGTTGAGGCGTGTGCTGGGGCCCCTGGGTGGTCCTCCTCTCCAGCCCCCCCCAACCTGTTCCCTCACACACACACACACACAGAGGTTAGGAAAGCTGTCTGTGGTTGGTGTTGGGAAGACTAGTCTTGCAGTTGACACCATACATCCACACACACACACCCATACTATCACACACACCAAAGACACGCACACACCACACATGCACACACACACCATGTTTTTGTCAGCATATACTTATTCTTATACACAAAAGAAAGTAAAAGCATTTCATGCAACCCAGTTTCTGTTGATATTTGACCAGAGGCGACTATTGTGGACACACATTTTCCAGTGTCTGAATCAGAGTGGAGAGTGAACTGGGGTCATGGCTGGGCTGGGGATGCCCCATCAGGAGGGGGGCAGGAGGGGGTAGGAGGGGCAGGAGGGGGTAGGAGGGGCCGGAGGGGACAGGAGGGGCAGGAGGGGCAGGAGGGGGCAGGGGGGCAGGAGGGGGCAGGAGGGGGTAGGAGGGGCAGGAGGGGGTAGGAGGGACCGGAGGGGGTAGGAGGGACCGGAGGGGGTAGGAGGGGACAGGAAGGGCAGGAGGGGGCAGGGGGGCAGGAGGTGCCAGAGGGGGTAGGAGGGGCAGGAGGGGAAAGGAGGTGGCAGGGGGGGCAGGAGGAGGCATGAGGGGAAGGAGGGGGCAAGAGGGGGCAGGAGGGGAAGGAGGGGGCATGAGGGGAAGGAGGGGGCAAGAGGGGGCAGGAGGGGAAGGAGGGGGCAAGAGGGAGCAGGAGGGGAAGGAGGGGGCAAGAGGGGGCAGGAGGGGGCAGGAGGAGGCATGAGGGGAAGGAGGGGGCAAGAGGGGGCAGGAGGGGAAGGAGGGGGCAGGAGGGGGCAGGAGGAGGCATGAGGGGAAGGAGGGGGCAAGAGGGAGCAGGAGGAGGAATGAGGGGTAGGAGGGGACAGGAGGGGCAGGAGGGAGACCTTGCAGAGGACAAGAAAAAAAAAGTTTTGTTATCTCTAAATGTAAGTGGATTTAATTCAATTAAAAATCATTACATCGCTCACGGTTGATTCCCGCGACTCCATACTCTGCCAGAATAATTACACTAAGACCTGCAGATCCTGGAGCTCGGCAAAGGAGGGCCTGGGTTAGGGTAGTCCAGGGTTAGGGTTAGGCCCTGGATAGTCCAGGACTAGGGTTAGGCCCTGAGTTGACCAGCTTCTTTAAGTCACCAGGCTTGCCCTTGGCTGGATTCATCACTTAGCACTAACTAGGTTATAACCTGGTATACCAGGGTCAGGGAGAAAGCAGGGAAAGGGAAGCCAGCCATGTACTACAGTAGGAACTAATTTCCTTGGTGTATTTGTAATGTTGGGTAGATAGCTTTGTGATGTATGGAAGAATGATCCCCTGAGGCTATGTACAATAACATAAGACTGGTTGAATTCATACTCTGATTATATATGAGGATGTGTGTGTATCTCTCTCTGATCCATAAGCCTTGTGCAGCTTTTGATTCTAAAATGTTTAAGAACAAAAAAAATATATATAGGCCTATATATTTATACACATTACATGCAACTGTATTTAAGAATTGTATTTTGGCACAATTTTTCTTTTCTTTCATTTTCGTTATAATAGTGGTCAGATTTTGAATTTGTAGATAATTATTGTTAGATTGTAATATTTTCCCGTTCCTGTTTTCATTGTTTGAATGAACCGATTTAACTCAATACAATTAAAACCTTAATAAGTGTGAAACAGTGATATTTGAGCCCTGAATTGGGATCTCATTAATGTTTGGTTGGGATTATGTATTTGTCAGGAATTACGTACAAAAAAACGATTAAAGGCATTTTCTCACTTCAGATTATCCTGAACTCGATGCATAAATACCAGCCCCGGATTCACATCGTTAAAGCGGATGAAAACAACGGGTTTGGATCTAAAAACACCGCGTTCTGCACCCACGTCTTCCCCGAGACAGCCTTCATCGCAGTCACGTCCTATCAGAATCACAAGGTAGGTCTGCTTCCATGGTCTCTCAATCTTTTTGGACAACAAGAGGTCACTACTAATGTATGTGGACCAGAACAATTATATCATAATTTTAAACGTAGGCCAACTTGTATTGTAGCCTCCTTGCAATTCAACATTTGGTTTTAAATAATCGAAGCACTGGAAGCCATGGAGAGTGTTCATGGTTTGAGAAAGATCGAGACTGGTGAACAATCGTGTGTCCACAATGTAATTGCCTTCTAAATTGAGAAATGACGCTAAACTATAAACGAATCAGTCATATGAACACCCTCGCGGCTCTCTACAGTAGACTGGCTGTGTGTCCGCTTCAGAAATAGTCTCATACCGACGAATGAGCTAATTACCAACGATTGAATATAAAGCGGGTGGAATCTATCCTATCACCGCAAACTGTCTGTTGTAGCGACATGTTAACGTGAGCACGAGCTATGTCAGATACCGTATCATTGACAGATGTGAGAGTTATGGCACTGAGGATAGCGCATGTCTGAAGTATCGAGACTTTTAGAAGTTGGAGTGACTGTATGGTCCGCGTTCCACTTTTCCCGAGTGAACAGATTAGGCTGAAATGGTGATCGTGCCGGGTGCCTGTGTTAAAACGCATACGTTGTCTTAGTTAAATGCTGTGTGACTTTGAAAGCTCTGTATGTCAGTCTGTAGATATTATTTTATTAGTTGGCTATTATGAAACCAGTCTACTATTATTGTGGTGAGAGGTTGTTTGTTGTCTGAACGAGTAGCCAAATTCCCTGACATTTTCAGCAGAATCTACGAGTTTTACAGACGAATATTTCTGTATAGGTCTAGTCTGGATCAGGTTGCACAATAGTCATTACATTCAATCATTGTGCAGAAAGTTAAATAGGCCCTATGCCTATTTTTCATGAATGTAGAATAATGGGTTCAAGGCCTAAAATCTTGTCCTTAGGTTAATTGTGCTCGGCCGCTTGGCCCTTATTGGCAGACTGTCAGAATTATTCATTAGTTTGTTGTCTCCCGATTGTTGATTTATTTTGAACTTTTAAAGCATGAATAATGCTAATGAAAGAAACTAATCAGAATATATAGCTTTAAGCAACAATCAGTAGGCTAATAATTCCAAATTAGTTGTCGCAGTATTAAGAATAACGTGCACTTGCAACTTGTTTAATCCATCATTTATTTTAGGTCCTATCCTATCTATGGAGCCTACCATATAGGCCTAACACAGTGTGCTTTACAAAATTTACTTTGCTTAAATAAGAAAACTAAAAGTCTTATTAATTTTCCTTGAATTTCGACGCTATTTAAGTTTTGGAGCGCACTAACAATGTCTGTTTAACATCCGTCTTTAACTATGTAGATGAAAGATTCTAGAGGGAATATGGGTAAGGGCGCGAGGGCCCTTTATGTGTCCGGAGCCAATCCGAATTCTCAAAAACTCTGGGAACAGGAAGTCCAAATCACTGACTCTCTGAAGAAACCATTCATTACTTTCGAGTTTTAAGGGGCTGAGATTGCAACACTAGGCTAATTATTATTGCCAGAGCTTGCCAGACGTCCAGACAAACATCCATTTAAGATTTCTTGTTTTATCACCAGTGTCTGATCAAACAATCTTACATATACCAAAAGGGTTATCGCGTCATGGTGTTGTGGAGAACCGGGCGGCCCACTGCGCTCAGGCCAGCTTCACCTGAGGCGCAGATTCAGGAATGAGGGAGAATTTTAATCAGGAATGGCATTCTAAATAAACCTGGTTTGTTTCTCAATTAATTCATGAAGTTGATGTTATTGCATGTGTGGAAAACCTATGTTTTTATTATATTAATAGGTTTTACAGAGAGGAAAAAAGAAAAAAAACGTTTGTTCCTATAATAGCTTGTGAGATAATGCAAGATCATTTTCGCCGAATCGAACAGACTTGGTTGTAAAAAGAAAAAGTTCAGTTTGCGGGCTAAATAAATACAGGGTATTTGTATCAATTAGACATTTCTTGAATCAAATCCCCATAAATGTGTTCTGAAGGCCTACGGCAGCGTGCAACTTTAGAAGACAATGTTTTACCTTAAGCCTACTCGGCCTACTCTGTGCCGTTTTGAATAAATATATTTTGTGAATGATGTTTAATTTAAAATTCGAAAACCCCCAAAACGCAAACTAATTTTAGTTTATTTAATCTTAATTTAACAATACACGTAAATCTGCAAAAAATAATCAGATCTCTAGGCTACGCTATTTAAAAGTAGGACTTGGGCTTGAAAAAAATAAAAAATAGCCTATATTATACCGTAAATGCATGCTTCGAAAGCAAGTGAATGGTAAAGTAGGCGTATAGGCTTCCTACTAACTGAAGGTATAGTTTTACATTTTTGATTCCAATGAAAATCTTTCTTTTGCCAAAAGAACCGTGCGTTAACGAGAAGCTAGGACGCGTGTGTCTCAACAAGATATATTTTACAAGGTTTAGGAGAAAGTGTGAGCCAGCGCGTGGACAAAAATCCAGTTGTCAAGAGGCGGGAACCACACCAGACTTGTGAGCTAATCACCTGTCAAAACGCTCTCCTTACCAGAGGGTTATCCCCTAAACCTGGCAACCTCGATACTATTTTAAGAATCTGTTAACAGTATTATTTATTCATTATGTTCTTTTTTATTATAACCAACAATTTTGGTGGCGCGTGGGCCATATCTGGTCGAAACCGATACTTATTTCAAGTAGGTCTAGTCCCGTCCTGTAGGCTAATGTCCATGTGAAGGAGCGAATGATGGTTGCCACGTAGGCTGTTAGCCCTCACACGTCTAGCGGACCTGAAGCTAGCATGGTTTGGTTGGCTGTAAATTAACCTCGTCTGCTAAAACATGCCAGTCACTCTGATGAAAACTTCATAGACGTGATGAACGAATTATAGGCTATAGGCCACATGTCCATCGTCGATTTGCTGTAAAGAGCTCTGCTTTTTCTTTAATAATTTGGAAAAGCTGCTAGGCCCATTTTACCTGGCGGCGCTTGACCCTGTCACGCAACTTATGAAATGGTCGGTTTTGAATTCCGTAGACCTAGTTTGTGACGGTGTCTCTCACTAAGCGGACGGCAGCGCGTGGCCTGAGATGTAACACGTGAAGGTCATCAAGTCACATGTGTAATGTAAAGTTTATAAAGTGGCAGCATTTCATAATTAAATATTTGTTAAATGGCTTTAGAATTGTATATTATAACAAAGTCATGGGAAAATGCACCACTAAATTGTTTTATTTGATCGTTTGTTTTAGCAAAAAAGACTGACATGTCTAACAGGATAATTGTTTAATTAAAAGTTCAATGGAAGGTTGAATCCAGGCCAGCAAATGTTCAACTGTCTCAGCGATGATAAAGCGTTTGGCTGTTTTGCAGATAACACAGTTGAAGATTGAGAACAACCCCTTTGCCAAAGGCTTCCGTGGGAGTGATGACATGGAGCTGCACAGGATGTCCAGAATGCAAAGGTAATTACCAACCCCTCATCCCTTCACCAGCCCTCATCCCTTCATCAGCCCTCATGCCTTCACCAACCAACCTTCATCCACCCCCTGCCCCAGCCTCCACCCCAGCCTCCACCACTCTGCCCCAGCCTCCACCCTAGCTTTCACCCCCCAGCGCCAGCCTCCACCCCAGCGTCCACCACCCTTCCCCAGCCTCCGCCCCAGCTTTCACCACCCTGCCCTAGCCTCCACCCCAGCCTCCACCACCCTGCCCCAGCCTCCACCCCAGCCTCCACCACCCTGCCCCAGCCTCCACCCCAGCTTTCACCACCCTGCCCCAGCCTCCACCCCAGCCTCCACCACCCTGCCCCAGCCTCCACCCCAGCCTCCACCACCCTGCCCCAGCCTCCACCCCAGCTTTCACCACCCTGCCCCAGCCTCCACCCCAGCCTCCACCCCCCTGCCCCAGCCTCCACCCCCCTGCCCCAGCTTCCACCCCAGCCTCCACCCTCCTGCCCCAGCCTCCACCCCCCTGCCCCAGCCTCCACCCCAGACTCCACCCCCCTGCCCCAGCCTCCACCCACCTGCCCCAGCCTGACCCCCCTCTGGCTCTGTGATGTAAGTGTTGAGCCCAGACTCCAGTCTCCATGTTGAAGCCTTTCATGGCTTATCTGGCAAGGCCTCAGCACTGCTTCTCCCTCTCCCTCTCCCTCTCTCTATCTTTCACCCTCTCTCTCTTTATCTCCCTCTATCTCTCTCTCTCTCTTTATGGAAAACACTTTTTCAAAGAAAAAAATCTGGCCTGCACCCCCCCCCCAACCGCCTTCACCCACCCAACCCCCTTTAGAAAACCAAGGCGTTGTGCTTTCTAAGGGAGAAATGTTTAAATTAGAGACAAACATGGAAGAGCAGTTTTGTTTTCCACACAGCACTATTGGGATGGCTGTTAGTTAAAGACGGAGAGGAAAGACTTCTCAAATGGGGTAGAGCCTACAGACCCTGCAGAGCCTACAGACCCTGCAGAGCCTGACTCTGCAGGTAAACTAAGGGTAGTACTTTCTGACGAGAAGGAAAATTGGCAAACTTGCAAAACAAAGTGTAGAAAAAAAAAATATATTTCATATTTTTATTTTTCAGCTTGAAGCACTTTAATATGAGGGTAGTTTTTATAAATACTCTAACAAGGATTTAACTATTCAGATGTGAGATCAGCACGGGCAAATTTTGATGAAGTAGGTGCATGTCAGAAGATTATACCAACGTGAGTCATGAGATATTCTACGTAGAAAATTGTAAATGAATAAAGCTGGCATGGAGCCAAACCAGCCTCGTCAGTCCTACGTACCACAGCCAAGTACAGTACGCTCTGCCGGTCTGCCGCTCTGCCGGTCTGCTTGTGGTTGGGGTTTAGAAGGGAGAGCTTATTGCAAAAGCAGGTCACTAGTTCAAAAGAAACAGCCGCTAGGAATAACAGAAACACAAGAACTGTAGCAGGATGATCTACTCACGGGTCTCCATGACGACCGGCACAGGAAGACATACCGTCTCCCCGGTAACGCTTCCTCCGGTGGCATCCCCCTCACCGGGTCCTGGGGAGAGGGGGTGACGACATCAGGGGCGTTTGTTTGTAAGGTTGGGTACCGAAACCCGGTTCCACTATGGAACTGGTTCCTACGCAACCGGTAGGAATCGGACCGTATTAGAACGGACCTTTTGGTTCCTCATTTCGGTTCCACTTAATGTGTCAACTAAAATATAAATATTTTCCCTCTGTTGCTCCAAAACGGACGTAAAATATCACACTTTCTCTGTAGTCTACCGTTAGCTAGCTACTGTAAATGTAGGCTACCTTTAAAATGCCATATTTTCCCTCTAGGCTCACCAAAACGGACGTAAAATCATATAAACCATTCACTGCACGTGATCACTAATAGGCTAACCATATTACACTTGCTCTGATAGTTTATTGTTGGCTAGTTTGTAGTGCATTTAAAAGGCCTAAAGCAAAGAGGTCGAAGGTGTGGCTGTATTTCACAGCCAAGGATTCCGTTGCAAAATGCAACAAATGTTTCAAAACGATTTAGTGGGAAAGCACTAGGGGGAAGCACTTTGAATGTATTGAAACATGGCGACACAGGATACGTCTTAAAGCAGAGGGATGCACCGTGTTCCACAGCCTCCCCCTGTTTTGTCTGCCCTTTGTAATGCATACCTGTGTGTACAGGCCTCTTCGACACCATCTGAGAGAGTTTACTCCTGTGCAGGACATGCCATAAGTCAGGAGAGGTGTTGTATCTTGCCAGAGAAGGCAAATATGGTCATTTTTCTGCAAAAGAACTGCTAAAGTTTGAAGCAGGTTTAGTTAGCATACCAACTCAACATTTATTTTGTTGTTACTTGTTAATATAATATTTAATACAGGGTATTTTTGGGTATGTTAGCGTAGCTGAGCTAACTGCAGTGTGTGTTCTGGCATGTTAGCATAGCTGAGCTAACTGCAGTGTGTGTCCTGGCATGTTAGCATAGCTGAGCTAACTGCAGTGTCTGTTCTGGCATGTTAGCATAGCTTAGCTAACTGCAGTGTCTGTTCTGGCATGTTAGCATAGCTGAGCTAACCGCTCCTGTGTCCCACAGCAGCAAGGAATATCCGGTGGTGCCCCGCAGCACCGTGCGCCAGCGCGTGGGCCCCAGCCAGAGCCCCTTCAGCGGGGAGGTGCAGGGCCTGGCCCCCCCCCTGGGCTCCCAGTACTCCCAGTGTGAGAACGGGGTCACCAGCACCTCTCAGGACCTGCTGCCCCAGGCCAGCTCCTACCCCCCGGAGCACAGCCAGGACTACCACTGCATCAAGAGGAAAGGTGAGGCTACGCACATGCTAATGCTCATTTCAATGCATCAAAATAAAATGTGCACACCCGGAGATACTTCAGTGAAGATGGTGTAGCTGCTTTCATAGCTGTTAAGGTGAGGGAATCAGATGGCTGAGCGGTTAGGGAATCAGGCTATTAATCAGAAGGTTGCTGGTTCGATTCATGGCCGTGCCAAATGATTTTGTGTCCTTGGGCAAGGCACTTCACCCTACTTGCCTCAGGGGAATGTCACCTGTACTTACTGTAAGTCGCTCTGGATAAGAGCGTCTGCTAACTAACTAAATGTAAATGTGAATGAATATTAAATCTCAGCTTCATCGATCTCTCTGAGATCACTTAAATAGTTGACTTATGTAGCATGTAACTGATAGTTCAGCCCACAGTGTGCACCATGCCCAGGCTTGGCTTGTGTAAAGGGTTCCTCCTGACTAACATCGCTGCCTGTCTGTCAGCAGTGGAGGATGACTGCCACTCAGGTGAGCACAGTTACAAGAAGGCCTACCTGGAGAGCTCCTCCAGCGAGGACGACCATTACTACCGGCCCATCAGTTACCCCCAGACCCTGGGGCTCCCCGGCGCCCCCTACAGAAGCGAGGCGGGGCCACGGCAGGCCTGCATGTACGCCAGCTCCACCCAGGGCTCGGAGCTCGTCCCCAGCCTGGAAGACATCAGCTGCAACACCTGGCCGTCCGTCTCGCCCTATGGAGGCTGCTCGGTCGCCACCATGCAGCCAATGGAGCGCCTTCCCTACCAGCACTTCTCCGCCCACTTCACCTCCGGACCCCTGGTGTCCAGACTGGGCGGGGTCACAGGCCACGCCTCCCCACAGCTGGGTGACGCCCACCACGCGATGTACCAGGGTTCCATGTCCCATCAGGCCTTGGGTCGGCAGTGCAGTCCTGGGGGCGCGATCCAGACACCCCCCGGCGCCGGTCTCCAGGGCAACGAGTACCTGTACTCGCACGGCCTACCTCGCACGCTCTCCCCGCACCAGCAGTACCACGCCGTGCACAGCCTCAGCCTGATGCCGGACTGGAGCGACAACAGCTAGAGGCTCCTGGAGACATGGGGCTCTCTAGGACCAGGAATGGGGCAGGGGCCCATTTCTATATTTATATTTTCGGAAGCTATTCTCGGTGGGCTGAGTGAGATTAGTGGCTGGGACTGAAACTCACAGTTGTGTTTGTTGTGGCGCTCTGGAGGCTGGGACGTGTGCAGAGCGGATGTTGCTGGACAGGATGAATGGACCCAGTAGCAGCTCCATCTACAGACACTCAAACTATCCTGGGTTAATAGATGAGAATTTTATATCACAACGTTCAAAAGCATATTATGTTTTCTTTCTTTTTTTGTCTGTGACAGTAGAAAGTTCTCACCCTTATTCTGTAGGTTGTATGTCTTAGATTTTGTGTAAAAAATAATAATACAAAAATATATGATATTGTTTGAGGCCTGTTATACCAACCTGGAAGTTTCACATTTGAGGCCTTCACCTTCTAGGGAAGATCATGTCTTCTTATTTCATACTGCAGCTTACGCACCACAAAACGGAGTTTTAAACTCCTGGCAGATTCGTTTTTGAAATTGCAGAATGTAAAGCCAGTTATTTGTCTGCCTTGTAGAGTTAAAACAAGAGAATGATAATAGACGGATCTGGGATTCAAACCCGGGCCTAAGCCAGACCAAACCCAGACAGCTGTAGGGCTAGATCATAGGGTTAGGGTTAGAGTTCCAATCCCGGAACTCACTCAGGCCACACCCAGGTGAGATTCAGGCCAGGCCACACCCAGGCCAAATGTGGGCCAGATGGTCAGGAAGGTGAGAGAGGTGGTGTAGCTGCACCAGACCAGTTCTCCTCGCGACGCATCCCTCCCAGGGACACCCCACAAGCCTGGACAGGGAAAGGAAGCAGTATTTGCATATCTTTACTTTGTTTTTGTTTAGAAAATCTCTTTTTTTTATAGTGTATTTTACGTGTTTTACCCAGTAAATGTGTGTTATTTCACAATCATTTCATTTCACAGAATTAGGCACTTGTCCCAGAGCCTCGGTCCAACGGAATCAGAAACATTCAGATTCATCAGCTTAGATAACACTGCATAGAATGCACATGGGGAGTGAAAAATTATTTACTATTTACAAATAACACAGAAGTCAGTATGTTCAATACTGAGACATGGAATAAATAAAGAAGAATTCAGTCCAATACCAGTCAGCCAGTTTTGCCTCTCAAGATCAATGTTCTATTAACAAATTGATATGCTTGTAGATTGTTAGTGTCGATAGTATTTATTTCTTTCCGCTTTTGTGAATGAAACATGTTGCTGTTGTATCAAAGATGCAAACGAGTTAGTTTGTCCTCCTGCTTCCTTTGTTATGTCTACTTTTGGTTATTTTGTTTTTATAGGCGCAATTTCTAAATCAAAAAATCATACTGCTTTAGATATCAAGAACATTAATATACATATGTGAAAAGTAAGAAGAGAGAAATAGGTTGCTGTTGTAAATAAACTCACATGTATAGACTACAGAAAACTGCAATAAATGTAAAAGAACATTCTGTCTACTGTGACTGGTTGTTTTATTTTAATCACTTTGTTTAGGTGAAATCACATGAATTCATGTTTTTGTCTCACAGAGAACAATATGTTAATGTCTGAGGAATCAGTGAGTGTCCTCAAGCTGAAGTGGATGTCCCTAGTGGACCAGAGACACCATCAGCCAGAAGGTTTCAAATCCTTTGTTTACATAAAGTATTATATTATTTATATGAGAATGGCTTATATCATGTTTTGTCATGGAAGCGCAGCAGCATGAACTGAATACTCTTAATTTACACACTCCAGTCTCCCTCCAGTCTCTCTGAAGATAATCCTCAGGATTAAACGTCTGCTGTCTGCACCCCCTCCTCAAAGAACTGTCCCCTCCGTAAATCTCCTGTGTGTGTGTGTGACAGAGAGAGAGTGTGTAGGTGTGCGTGTAGGTGTGTGTGTGTGTGTGACAGAGAGAGAGAGTGTAGGTGTGTGTGTAGGTGTGTGTGTAGGTGTGTGTGTGTGTGACAGAGAGAGAGTGTAGTTGTGTGTGTAGGTGTGTGTGTGTGTGACAGAGAGAGAGTGTAGGTGTGTGTGTAGGTGTGTGTGACAGAGAGAGAGAGTGTAGTTGTGTGTGTAGGTGTGTGTGAAAGAGAGAGAGTGTAGTTGTGTGTGTAGGTGTGTGTGACAGAGAGAGAGTGTAGTTGTGTGTGTAGGTGTGTGTGAAAGAGAGAGAGTGTAGGTGTGTGTGACAGAGAGAGAGTGTAGGTGTGTGTGTAGGTGTGTGTGACAGAGAGAGAGTGTAGGTGTGTGTGTTTCATCCAGACACTATAACCCGTTTAGTCCACAGTGCAATTTCAGGCAACATCCTGTCACTGTTAGCAAGTTTAGCATCCCATAAAAGATACTTTTATCCAAAGCGACAGACAAATAAGGCATGTAGAAAGTCAGCAGAAAATCAAGGATCTAACAGTATTTCGGGGTCAAGGAACGACCTGTATTTAACAAACACAATGCAGGGAACGACCTGTATTAAACAAACACAATGCAGGGAACGACCTGTATTTAACAAACACAAACGCTAAGTAACCGCATCTCAGCTAGAAGGCACAGAGCAGTTATCTCATCTTCCAACGTCAAGACAACCTCAACAAAGTGCAGGCGTTGTCTCTTATGAGAACCAAGACAAGGTTGTTGCTGCTTGGTCTGTCTCCCTGGAGACAAGGGGAACATCCACTTCAGCCAATCATTATGAAACAAACAGTTTACAAGACTGTATTCTGGGCTGCAGATAGTTAGTTAGTTTCTGTGGGAGTAACGTGAAGCCGTGGGCTGGGAAGATGCACAAGACCTCGGGCTCTCTGAAGATGGAGCAACCAGGAAGGGATTATGGGAAACATTATCTTGGGGGTTTTATTAATCAGTCGTTCAGAATTCCTCTCCTTGAGGAGGATAGAGAAAATTATTTCACATTCCTGCATGGAAATATCAATCAGTGGTGAGCCTCTTCTCCAACTGATATGGGATTCCCTGCCGCCCTGAACTCGGACATCGTGTGGGAACTGGAAGTTTGTCTGGTGAGTCAGACTGGACTCTTTATCTCTGCCAGGAATGCCACCCGTCCTCACTGCGGTTGCATTGATTAGTACAGCCCTGCGCATGTTGATGTGTAAACATGCAACGCTGATAGACAACATGAGGGGGATTCTTCTTGACAATTCACAGAGTCTCATCTGAGATACGCTTGGTTTGGGATGAATCTTTACCTTCAAAGGAACTTGGGACATGATAGAGTTGTCTGTCTGTCTCCCTCTCCCCCAGTCTCCCTCTTTCTTCTCCTCTCTCTAACCTCCTCTAACCTCCTCTAACCCCCCTTTCTCCCTCCGCCAGCCCCTCACCAAGGCCCCACTCCCCCTCCCTCCATTCTTCCCCTTCCCTCCCTCCCTTCCTCCCCCTCCCTCCCTGCTTTCTTCCACAACCCCTCCCTCCCTCATCCTTCTCTGTCTCTCTCCCCCTCCCTTCCTCCCCCTCCCGCCCCCCTCTCTGAACCATGCCCAGCAGACTGACCTCTGACCTCTGCTTTGATGTGAGTGATGCAACCTCTGACCCCCAGACCCCACCTGCCTACGGAGCCTTATCCTCCCAGAGAGTTAGGCCGACCCAGACCACCCCCACCCCCACCCTCATCCTCCCGCCGTCCGGCTGGCCGCACGCATGATGCATAGGGAGATCCCGCCCCCCCTCGCCCCACAACTCACCCAAACATCCATGTGTGGGCGAGGTCTGATGATGCAAGAGGCTCTTTAAACATTTGAAGAACGGGTCAGCCTTTCAAAGCGCCGGGCGCGAACCTTTGGCCACTGCTCCAGTTATCACAGTTGGAGGATGAAGGCTGAGCGATGTGTTTGAGGGGGGACCGAGTGGATGTCTAACGACCTGAGAGTCTGAATGATTCATGAAGCCCTCTGCTGGTACAGAGCTCACTTGTTTAGATTATGAGTGTATGGCTCAGCCAAACCTGGAGGGAGACGATTAGATACAAGAGGAGAAAGAAGAATCTGTACTTGAATATGTTGAATGTGATGAGTACAGAGCCTCCCCCTGGATGTAACAAGTGTTTACATTCAAGACTCTGGAATTTGCATGTGTCGATACGGATGCAGAATTCCCCTCAGTATGACCTCCGATACCCTGCTATCGCGTTCTATAAAAAGAAATCAAACAGCTTAGTCAGGCAAGAATAATGATGAGTCACGGCCCCGACCAACCTCCAGTCCGCAAGCAAAACAAGCAGTCATGTGAGCACAGAGGATGACAGAGAAGAGACGAGAACAAGAGCATTCCTCCTGGAAGAAAAACGAGGGAGCGGATTACTTTATTAAGATGTAGTGAAACGCAGCTCTGCTAAGATGGATGAGAGCTCTGAGAGGGAGGGAGGGACGGAGGGAGGGAGGGGAAGAGCGAGGAGAGAGGGAGGGGAGACAGATTCATCTGGCTGACGAGGAATCACACATCTGCTTTGAAAGTGAAGTTAGGGCCGAGGCTGACTGCTTGGGGCCTCTGTCAGAGAGGAGCCTCTGTTCCCCGCCGCAGCGCAGACACTAGGGCCACGGGGTCAGAGTCGCTATCTGTGGAGACGGAGGATCAGCCCTGCGCTGACCCACCCAGGGCTGTATGCTCACAGGGAAGCCCAGCCGAGAGGCTCTGATCTGGGCTTGGATCCACGCGGACACTGGGTGGTGGTCCATACCTGGATGCAAGCACAGGACTCTCTGTCTCCTCTCTCTAGGGTTAAGAGGGCTCAGAGAGTTTGTACAGGAGGAGGGCTGGAGGGCTGAAGGGTTGGAGGGCTGAAGGGTTGGAGGGCTGAAGGGTTGGACGGCTGAAGGGTTGGAGGGCTGAAGGGTTGGAGGTTTGGAGGGCCCTCCATCAGAGAACACATATTGTGGTTCATGTAAAGACGTCCAGCGTATCAACGCAGACATGCATCACTGTGATGGGACTGCAGCATCTGCTGGCCATGTAGACCCTGCAGGTACAGATGGAGCCCTTCTGCCCTCCTCTCCTCCTGCCCTCCTCTCCCCCTACATTCTTCTCCTGCCCTCCTCTCCTTCTATACTCTTCTCCTCCCCTCCTCTCCTCCTGCCCTCCTCTCCTCCTACACTCTTCTCCTCCTGCCCTCTCCTCCTGCCCTCCTTTCCGCCTACACTCTTCTCCTTCCCTCCTCTCCTCCACCCCTCCACCCCTCCTCTCCTCCACCCCTCCACCCCTCCACTCCTCCACCCCTCCACCCCTCCACCCCTCCACTCCTCCACCCCTCCACCCCTCCACCCCTCCACTCCTCCACCCCTCCACTCCCCCACCCCTCCACTCCTCCACCCCTCCACTCCCCCACCCCTCCACCCCTCCACCCCTCCACTCCTCCACCCCTCCACTCCTCCACCCCTCCACCCCTCCACCCCTCCACTCCTCCACCCCTCCACTCCTCCACCCCTCCACCCCTCCACCCCTCCACTCCTCCACCCCTCCACTCCCCCACCCCTCCACTCCTCCACCCCTCCACTCCCCCACCCCTCCACCCCTCCACCCCTCCACTCCTCCACCCCTCCACTCCTCCACCCCTCCACCCCTCCACCCCTCCACTCCTCCACTCCTCCACCCCTCCACCCCTCCACCCCTCCACCCCTCCACTCCTCCACTCCTCCACCCCTCCACCCCTCCACTCCTCCACCCCTCCACTCCCCCACCCCTCACACTCCAGTCTTTCTGCACCAGCTCTGGCTATGGCCCGGGGGGAGGCAGGTGGGGGGAGGCAGGGTGTTGAGAGGGGGAGAACCAGAGTGTTTTGGTGCTGAGGGAGCATGAGGGAGAGTGAGGGAGCGTGAAGGAGGGTGGGGGAGATGTTGAGCTGCGCCTGAGAACAGGAGCCAGGTTGCTGCCTCACTACGGGGGGGAGTACACGGTGTGTGTGTGTCTTCTCAGTGTTGCTTACTGGTCTGTGTGTGAAAAGACATGAGGCCTTGGGGGAGTGAAATCTGGGAGACGAGGGGGGGGAGGGAGAGGGGAGACGAGGGGAGGAGGGAGAGGGGAGACCAGGGGGAGGAGGGAGAGGGGAGACCAGGGGGAGGAGGGAGAGGGGAGACCAGGGGGAGGAGGGAGAGGGGAGACCAGGGGGAGGAGGGAGAGGGGAGACCAGGGGGAGGAGGGAGAGGGGAGACCAGGGGGAGGAGGGAGAGGGGAGACCAGGGGGAGGAGGGAGAGGGGAGACCAGGGGGAGGAGGGAGAGGGGTTTTCAGCATGAGGAATCTGTGTGTGTGTGTGTGTGTGTGCAGGGAAACTTGTGTTCACCACCACAAATAACACTGTTGATAGACTTACACCATCTGCTCCTCAATGAAGCTTCTATGATCAGATCCTCTGAGCCTAAACCTCTCCGCTCATTAGTCAGCTTTTCTCAGAATGATGGACTGAAACTTCATACTGTAACAACAGTCACGTCCAACCAGACTGTAAGAAGTTTACATGAGCAATGACAACATTGATACGCCTCAATTCATCATCAACTCACTGACATCTAAAACGACGACTCTTTTTCAATTACAGTCGACATGAGTCATTACTTCAATCCAAAGATGCTTTCATCTCAGGAGAAGAAACCGTGACATGTCATTTTTTACAGGGTACCCAGAGAATGGGAGCAGTTGGACTTAGAGATAACGGGAGAGAGAGGCTGTGTCGTGGGCCGGTGCTCCTGTCAGATGTGGACGCATGGCTAGCGTAGCACAGCTCTCGTTCGTCCTTGTCAGGAGAAGAGAGTGGGAAAATGGTATCCAGCTGCTCATCATTATTACTGATAAGACACCCTGGCTCCCTCTCTCTCTCTCTTGCTCTCTCTCTCCGCCTCTCTCTCCTGCTCTCTCTTTCCCTATCTCTCTCCGCCTCTCTCTCCTGCTCTCTCTTTCCGCCTCTCTCTCCTGCTCTCTCTTTCTCTCTCTCTCTCTCTCTCTCTCTCTCTCTCTCTCTCTCTCTCTCTCTCTCTCTCTCTCTCTCTCTCTCTCTCTCTCTCTCTCTCCCCCCTCTCTGTCTCCCCCTTTCTTACTCTCTCTCTCTCTCCTCCCTATGTCTCCCTCCCCCTCCCCCTTCTCTCCTCTCTCTCCTGTCTCTCTTTCCTCCCTATGTCTCTCTCCTCCCTATGTTTCTCTCTCTCTCCTGTCTCTCTCTCCTCTCTCTCTCCTCTCTCTCTGTCCCTCCCTATGTCTCTCTCTCATCTCTTTCTCCTCTCTCTCCTGTCTCTCTCTCCTCCCTATGTCTCTCTCTCTCCTCTCTCTCCTGTCTCTCTCTCCTCCCAATGTCTCTCTCTCTCCTCTCTCTCTCCTGTCTCTCTGTCTCTCCCTATGTCTCTCTCTCTCCTGTCTCTCTCCCTATGTATCTCTCTCTCCTGTCTCTCTGTCTCTCCCTATATCTCTCTCTCCTCTCTTTCTCCTGTCTCTCTGACTCTCCCTATGTCTCTCTCTCCTCTCTCTCTCCTGTCTCTCTCCTGTCTCTCTGTCTCTGCCTATGTCTCTCTCCTCTCTCTCTCTCTCTGTCTCTCCCTATGTCTCTCTCCTCTCTCTCCTCTCTCTCTCCTCTCTCTCTCTCTGTCTCTCCCTATGTCTCTCTCTGTCTCTGTCTCTCCCTATGTCTCTCTCTCCTCTCTCTCTCCTCTCTCTCTCCTGTCTCTCTCTCTGTCTCTCCCTATGTCTCTCTCTGTCTCTGTCTCTCCCTATGTCTCTCTCTCCTCTCTCTCTCCTGGTCTGTGGAAGTGAAGCCCCCCCCTCTGAGGTAGCTCACACCGCTCCCCCTGCACATCGCCATGGATACAAGCCGCTGCTGAATGAACACCTTACTATTACTGACTGTGTGTGGAGGAGACTAACCCTAACCCCTCCTCTTCCTCCCCCTCCTCTTCCTCCCCCTCCTCTTCCTGTCTAGTGGACGTTGGTCCTGTCAGCCATCCTGATGCACAGACACGCACACACACACACACAGACACACACACACACAGACACACACACAGACACACAAACAGACACACACACACACAGACACACACACAGACACACACACACAGACACACACACACACAGACACACACACGCTAACCTACTCTGAACCCGGTGACTATGTGTGTGTGTGGGGGAGGGTTGGGGGGAATTCGATCCTGGATCCTCGTATCGGGAAGCTCTCCCCTGGAGGGAGAGGCCATGAGCGCTGATCGTGTCTAATCTGAGGCCAGCGTGGGGGCAGGGGGGCAGAGGCCGGGGGGCAGGGAGCCTGGGGGCCAGAGGGCCTGGGGGGGCAAGAGAGGCAGGTAGGGCTTGTCTCCCTGGCAGGGCCTGTAGAACATGGCGTGGGGTTAGGAGATACAGCTGTCTGGAAGCAGCTCCACAGGGGAGGGGGGGGTCGATCAGGGGCCTGCTTGGGGGGCAGGGCCCCATGGGGAGAGGAGGCGAGGGTTCAGCCCTAGACGACCCCCCCGACCCCCCAGCACCAGAGCCCAGATATGGTCAATATGTCTGTATGTCTGGGGGGCAGCAGTGTGGGGTCCAGGGCCTCCAAGTCCCTCTCCTCGGGCTGTTTAGGTCTCCTCAGGTCAGGACGTCTGAGGAACACTTAGTAGTGTTAGCATTAGCAATGTTAGCATTAGAAGTGTTAGCATTAGTAAAGTTAGCATTAGAAGTGCTAGCATTAGTACTGCTAGCATTAGAAGTGTTAGCATTTGACGTGTTAGCATTAGTACTGCTAGCATTAGAAGTGTTAGCATGTGTTTTGAACTGGAACACAGTCATATGAGATTCTGCAAACAATAAAAGGAAGTGAATGTGTTTTTACACGTGTGTGAGTATGTGCGTGCACCCGGGTACATGTGTGTGTGTGAGAGAGTGTCATAGAAGAGCAGAGTGGACCGTATGAGGACTGTCTGTTCCAGCACCAGACCAGTCAACAGCTGCAGGTCTCCAGAGAGGCTGGGGCTTGTTGGTGGTATTGATCTCCCTAAATGGGGACTGGTGGGCTGGAGGCTGGAGGCTGGGGGGCTGGAGGCTGGAGGCTGGGGGGCTGGAGGCTGGAAGCTGGGGGGGCTGAGGGGCTCGGGGGGCTGGAGGCCCTCTCTTCCCCCTCCCAGCCCCCCCGCTCCACCAACGTGTGACTTGATGCCATCAATAAAACCCCTGAGAGAGAGCTCCTCTCTGGCCCTGCACAGAAACATCAGGCCTGGCTGGAGCTCACCTCCATGCAGCCCCCAATACACAGCCCGCCCCCTCCGGCAGCCCCCCCCCCTTCCAACACTCGATATCTCACTGGTCTCCTACCAGACACCTCTTCTACTCTATGGTCTTCTGGGGTCTGGGTTAGAGAGTAGGTTTGTATGTGTGTGTGTGTGTGTGTGTGTGTGGAGGTAGAGTGAGTGTATTCTGGGCTCCTACGGACTCTTGGTTAGCATGTGTGTGCGTGTGTGTGTGTGTGTGTGCCTGCAGAGTTGTCCAGGGCTGGAGGTGTGCTGGTGTGAGGTGAGCGTGGGTTGGGAGGAGGAGAGCCACGATAGGAGAGACGGTTCACAAGAAGACCTCTCAGTTTGATCTCCTTCTTCAGAAACATCCTCGTTTATCTCCGCCCCAAAGACGAACTTCCAGCTGAACAGCTGAAGGTTAAAGGACGTGTTTCAGACCCAGCCAGTTGGAGGCTGTTCTGTGTTATTTCATTCAGCAACGCTTTTATGTAGAGGAACGTGGAGTGGGGGATTTAAACCTGTGATATCCTGATCGCTGGAAATGCTCTAACCACTAAGCTAAGCCCTGTTCTTTCTGGCTGGGTTAGGGTTAGGGTGAGGTGCTGGAGGTGGTTAGGGTGAGGTGCTAGAGCTGGTTAGGGTGAGGTGCTGGAGCTGGTTAGGGTTAGGGTGAGGTCCTGGAGCTGGTTTCAGATGGTCATCAGTGGTTAGGGTTAGGTGCTGGAGGTGGTTTCAGATGGTCATCAGTGGTCTTATCTAACACAGCCCTGCTCTTATCTCTGACACCTTGTTTGGGTTTGTAACAGCTTAGTTCAGATCACCCTCACAGAGAAGCGTTTTTCCCAGACTGGTGTGTGTGTGTGTGTGTGTGTGTGTGTGGGGGGGGGGTCGTGTTGGTGGTCCTATTCTCTGTCTCTCTAATAAAACAAACAAGCCCTTGGTCATGACAAGTGTGAGTGGTCTGCAGCTCTCGCTCCATGACAGAGGGGCCGAGGGCAGGTTTGCTCTGACAGACGTGTCTGGGCTCATGTGCTGTTAACTGGTCCTGCTCGCAGCAACATCCCTTTCCCGTAAAAGGGTTAGGGTTAGACCTTTGGTCTTCTTTTATCTTATAAAAATATGTTATTGCATTTCCATGCAAAGTAACATCTAACGTGGAGTGCTGTCTGTCCAGTCAGCAGCCTGAAGGGTTAGCATTAGCATGCTAGGCTAACACTTGACAGGTGACAGAAACAGCACAGGGGAGACCTGTCTGAGCTGGGCTCCTATCTAGATGGATGGCTCAGTCTGGACAGAGGATGGCTGATTGATGGACTAGTAGACACCAACTCTGATAGATAGGTGTGTGTGTGTGTGTGTGTGTGTGTGTGGTGTATAAACCCAGAGGAACCCCAGGGCCTCAAGAGATAAAGACTCTCACAGAATGTAAACACAGTGAAGTGGGCGGGGGGGGGGCCCTGAACCACACACACACCCCAGGTCAAGGTCAAGCAGTACTCTCTTTCAATGCTTGCTCTCCCTCTTAGCTGCTGGTCTCTGTGGGTCTGGGTGATGGTGGTCTGAATGGGTTCATCACTGTAATAATGATCACTGTTGTGAGTATTATTGTGGTCATTATCCTTGTGGCCGGTATGCCTATGGTCATTATCACTGTGGTCAGTATTACTGTGGGCATTTTCCCTGTGGCCAACCCTGGAAACCCTGAAAACAGATCATAAGATCCCTGTCACACACACACACACAAGGCCTCCAGGGCGCATGATTAATGCTTCCCTTGTGATCAAAGTACCCAAGTGGTAAATCATTGTGTTTGCCCCCCCCCCATACACACACTCTCTCCCCCACCCTCCTCCTCTAAAAGTGGACCATCACCAGGGCAATGTTTGTGTGTTTAGAATAACACACTTAACAAGTACTTAACAAAGTAGCTTCCACACAGACACACAGGCTGGAGAAATGAGCTGGCTGGCAGGCCCACACACACTATCACACACACACACACAGACTCACACATTCTCTCTCTCACACACTCACACTCTCTCTCTCTCTCTCTCTCTCACACACACACTCTCTCAGGCCTTCTATCTCACACACACAGGAACAGACACACACACACACAGGAACAGACACACACACACACAGGAACAGACACACACACACACAGGAACAGACACACACACACACAGGAACAGACACACACACACACAGGAATAGACACACACACACACAGGAACAGACACACACACACACAGGAACAGACACACACACACACAGGAACAGACACACACACACACAGGAACAGACACACACACACACAGGAACAGACACACACACACACACAGGAATAGACACACACACACACACAGGAACAGACACACACACACACACACACACACAGGAACAGACACACACGTAGATGAGTGTGTTGGCATGGTGCTGTTGGGATGTTTGCTCTGAGAACATCTTCATTATCTCGGTCGGAGGACAGAAGTGGATCCTGGGTATAAATACCCGTCTGCTTCTCATCAGCTCTTATCCCTCTGCCTCTGATGGGTCTGATACGACCAGCTGCGTTCTCATGGCTGGATCCACACCTCGGAGGGAAATACATTGAGCTGGTTCATTACAAAACCCAAATCAGATTTATACTGTATATGTATACTGTATATATACACTTAGCGGACGCTTTTGCCCAATGCCAAAACTGTGGATTTGAACTCATGACCAGCTGGTCTGCTGTTGAGCCACGCGGATCCCCAGCATGTCTTGATGATGTATCCAGACTGCAGGTAGAAATCTTTGTAGAGATCATTTGGACGGACATGCTACAGACCTCGTTATCACGTCTCATGTCCCTATCAAAGTTCTTTACTGTCCTTTTGTCTCCTGGAAGCTACTCAGCCTTGAGCTACAGCAAAGCCCAGCACGGCGACCAGCCCCATCTCTATCGACTGACAGGGAGGGTTAAACCACGACAACATCCTCAAGTCTGGCAACACATCAGATATCAGCCCAGCACGCACGGACAGCAGGGAACATTAGCTGGGTTTCAGAACGACAAGGTGAGAAATGAAGGCTCACAGCTCCCCATCCTTCCACTCTAGTGAGCTATTGATTCCGTCCCGGTCTTCTAGAAGGTTCCAGACACTCTGCTGGCCACCGTGGCACTCTGCCAGCCCTCTGGGGGGACAGGGGAGAGGGGGGGACAGGGGACAATGGGGGAGGACGTGTGAGGACCCAGGAAGGGAGCACCTCTGGAGATCGCTGTCGCTGTTCTTAAACAAAGACAATCATCAGGAGGGGTCACAACCTCGTCCTCAGACAGACACTGTCACTCACAAACCTGTCACTCGGAGGAGAGAGGGGAG